>NW_025053979.1:0-8961 GCF_019279795.1 Protopterus annectens
TAGGATAGACCATAACAAGGGAAGCTTAATCTTTTAACACATTGAGGTACAGGTGTGTTGAATAATATGAGACTGTAAAAAAAAAGCCTGCAAAATTCATTAATTGACTTCCAGTATTCTTTCAACTTCATACAGTCATAAAACATATGAGCCCAGTCAGCATTAATTTCTACATTACATCTCTTACATAGATTATCTTTATTATTAATTTTATTCATCATCACAGGTGTATAAAAGATCTATGTAAAAATTTCCATGTATAAAGTCTCCAGACAATGGAAGATGTAGTTCTATAAGCACATTCCAATTATATTTTTTATCTTGTTGAGTTCGTCGGTCCCCATAATAGTGGAAATAATTCGAGTAAGGAACTCTTACATTGTTAAAAGTTCTTTTGTCTGATAAATTATGTATATAAGGAAAGTTTACCTTATTGAAACTTATGTTGTAAATTTGTCATTAGTAAATTAATTAGTTTTGAATAGATTCACTGTTGGCATTACTAGACTATTCCACACAGATGTTGCCCAAAGATCCGAACCTCATAAATCAGCAGTTTCTGATCAAATCTTGCCTTTAAGAAATCTAGATTCCTTTTAACTCTTAATATCAGATATCAGTTGATGTACTAGATTAATATCTTCCATAGCCAAATATTCTCAGAAGTAGATGACATATATTTCTACTCTGAGGGTAAAATTATAGAACAATAAAATCTCCATCTCACACTTAGGGAAAAGGAATAGTTATTAAGCACCAATATTAATATTCAATGGGTAAATAGACCATAAGTGTTTAGAGGTGAATAGGTGAAGTAAGAAATTTTTAGGCAATCACAAAATATGAGTTGGCTTATAATCATACTTTTATGTGTTAGAGATTTTAAGGAAAGTGTATACTACTATCCTAGTCACCTTTCATTTTATGTATTATAGGGTGATCAATTATTAAATAAAGTAATAACAATGTATATACCAAAGTCTGAAATAAAATACTCCCTCTGAGACTAAAGCATGGGTATACTTTAACAGCAAATCCCTAGGTTCATTAGGTGCACCCACAGAAATTTTAACAATAAAGGGCCTGGTTTCTTGATAAGTTGGCTTTGTAGGTGAAAGTATTATTAGATTAGTATTAAGTATAAAATCTTGGGGAATATTATCATTTTAATAATTGTAAGCTCCTCTCCTCCATAGTAAAAAAAAACATATTATTCCTTAGGTAATTAAAAAAAAGTATTTCAGTATATTAAGAAACAGGTATTAGTAGTTATTATATATAATTTTAATATCTTTTAGATAGTATTATACCTAAATAAGTTATCTCGACCTGAGTTGGGTACATACATTTAGTAAAATCACTAAATGTGAGAGGTTTTTTCGTGGTATATATAGGTAGTATTTTAGTTTCTTTCCTCTCATTGAATATTAAACCAGAAATAGTTTTAAAATTCATCATTTTATTGGAAATAAAGACTGCATAGGAAGAATTAGATCCTGCTGGATGTAATTAGAACATCATCTGCAAAAAGTTGAAATTTTTGATGTTGTATTTTCTTCTTATTTCCAAAACCCTCTATGTCAGTAGTACTGTTTCTTAAATTAAATAAATTAGCCCAAGGCTCCATTACAATACTAAAGTGAATAATAGTGGAGAAAGTGGACATCTCTTGTTTTTTGTGTAAATTTTTGAAGAATGGGTATTTTTGTGGAAAACATATGTTCCCTACCTTAATAAGCCTGCTGCCTTAGGTATAAATGCTCAATTAAATTTACAAATGCATCAGGAGAAATTTGTGCATTTAGTAAGGGTAAACAGATAGTCCCAACTTCTACTGAATCAAATGCTGGAACCTATATCAAGACTAATAAGTGTTAAATCTTTTTCCTATTTGCAAAATCAATTAATGTTAAAGTTCTTCTTATATTATCAAAAGTATTTCTATTTACAATGAAGCCTCAATTGATCTATGTCTATAATGCCGATAATTATTCTTCAATCTATCAGCAAAAAATACTCATAAACATTTTATAATCAACATTAAGTAAATGAGATGGGTCGATATGAAGAAACATCTAGTTGGATCTTTTATTAGGTTTTAAATTCAGGTGAAAATAAAGGCTGCTGTATATTGCCAAGATGGGGTTATTAACCCAGTTTGGGGCCAGAATAAAACCTTATGTATTAGAATGAAATATGTAGTTTTAGAAAGGATTTTATATATCTCTGGTAATAATTACTCACACCACTGCTTATGTTTGATTGACAGAGCTTATTTTACTTTGTGTAATAAATTCTGTATATGAAATACCTATTCTAATAAGTTTAATCTGTTGTTTATTAAGCTTTTTGTATTCATGTTTGTGGTTATAAACTCCTTCATGCCTATCTCTTTATGGGTTCCATGTTAATGTTGTTATGGTTGAATCTTGTGAAAGTGATTTCTAAATTCATCCAGTATTTCTGGCATACTAGAAACATTCTTCTTTTCCTTTAGAGAAAAGATTTCTTTGATATGGTTTCTGAGCTTTATTCAATCTTTTGTTTTATTTTTAAGTCTATGTGAAGCATTTGGGGCTTATTGAATAAGTACAAAAACTTAGGTATTTCTTCTAAAGTTATTTTTAACTTTGATGAGTTAAAATTTCTTTGTATTTCTCATTTAGTTTGTTTATTTCCTTTTCAATAACTTTCTTGATCCATAATATTTTCTTTTATTATTATGTTTATAAGAGTCTAGTTTCTATTTTTGAATGGCCCAATAAATACCCCTTATCCCAAGATTTCTTTGTTATTATAACATCTGGATACTCTTTGTCCATATAGATATGGGATTTTATAGGCATCCCAAACATAGACAATGGAGACTTTGTGAGGCATTATTTATGCCTAGCAGAAATGTTGTACTTTGAAAGTATATATTCTTTATAGGTCTTTTAGCTGAGTTAAGTATGCTGGTATCCTTTTGATCTGAACATTATGAGTATTTTTATCATGAATTCAAAACAAATTGAGTTATGATCAGATATAGGGACATGAAAATGATTTTGGACATTAATTAAATCTGTTACCATCTGGTTAGAAATAAAGACCCTATCTATTTCTTGAATAAGTTTTCTTTTGAATTCAAGCTAGAAAAAGGTGTATGGTAAATGATTTTGACTCTATCTGATTATTAATATCATTCAAATGATAAGAATTAGGCAGTAAAATCATTTAAATGTTTTGCATTAGGATGTAATTTTCTTTCTTCTCATGTGGTAGTATCACTTTCATGTAGTATACAATTAAAATCACCAGCTAAAATAATATCCCTCACAGAGAGAATGCCATATGATCTACATCAATAATGATGTTCTCACTGTATTAATACCAATTCCAGGTATCCAATATACATTAATTAAAGTGTGTAAGTCTTCCCATTAATTTGTATTGTAACCATACAAAACATTCCTTTGTCATCCTGATAAGACTTAATGGTTTTAGGAATGGGCATACTTTTTATTCCATAAAATAGCCACCCTCTTTTTTCTTGAGTGTGCTCTGAAACCAACCAATACTGTATACTTCATTAGTGGCTAGTTTATCAAATATCTTTTTTCAAGAGATGGGTCTCTTGCAGGAAGACACTTAGATTGGCCTTGTGTAGATTAATGTATCTTTATTAGGTTTGTTCTTTTACAATTTGATTATTCAAATCCTTTTCATTAATGTTTTAAAGAAATCTTTAAAGATGTCATCGGCATTTTTAAAACTCCAAGAATCTTATGATCGAAATAACAAATAACAAGATAAATTAATGTTACATCTCCTCTTTAGGTGTACCTTTAAAATATAGCTGTATTTATTAAATTTTATGATTTTGTATAGGATTCAATTTTGTTTGTAGTGACAATGAGTGTACAAAATATATTGTGGATGTCAAAACTATATACATATAACAATGAACAAGTGAAAATAATGTAAGGATTAAACCTTGCATCCAGCCTGAGTTGAAAACTCCAACTTAGAGCAGTATTTACTACTCAAGTTAACCCCTACCCTAAGCAGCAGTACCTCAGCTACCACCTTATCAATTTAATACTAGTTATATTTAACTGAGGTTAACAGTTTTCAATTCAATTATCTATCAAGACAAAACTACACATTTGGTAAAACACCATCATATAAGCTTAAATAAACTTTATTTTTTTTAAAACTGTTCATACTATTATATAGATCTATGTAATATATAACACTTGTATTTTAATAGCATTCAAATAATCTTAATGTTAGAAATCAAGAGGAGAGAAAATTATGTTCTAACATTCATTTAAATCAAAAACTTTGGCTAATATGATTCAGACATTACATGCATTAAGATGCATCTATTTTCTGTCATGTGAATTCTATCAACAGCTTACAAAAATCTTGAATTGTTTGTATATGTGCATTTACTTAAACTCATTATTGTCAATAGAGTAAAATATTGTATTCATAAAACTTATTATAAATCATATTGCATAGCTATGCAGATTCTCAGAAACACCTCGTTATTACCTAAAAAAGCCATCACACACATAAACACAGACACACACATACATATACACCAACACTAACACCTACGCACACACACATACACACACACACACACACACACACACACACACACACACACACACACACACACACATACATATACACATACACATATATACATACATACACACACACACACACACACACACACACACACACACACACACACACATACACATATATAAAATATATATATCTGATCTCACTGAGTTGTGTCTTTGTAGAGCACTATCCTACTTGCTGTCCCTAGAATAAATCTGTCTGCTTTATACAAAATAATGCACAGCAAACACATATTAGTAACCAGATTTTACAATCATGCTAACCTACTGCTTTAAAATATATCACATGACATTTCTTCCAGAATAGAGTTATAAGATTATTTATGCTTGTCAATCAGATGAATTAAATGAGTTATAGTAAAGTATATGTTTGGGACACAAGTTTTAACACAGATTATTATGCTACTGTTAAGTAGATTTTCAAAAACATTTAAATAAATGTTTCATTTTCTATGCCTTCTAAAATAAGATATTTACTTGCTACAAGAAACTACATCATCTAAACTCATCATAACTGACACATTTTATGAATAGAGTATTTTTCCTGAATCTGTGGTGTGTCAGTGTGATAACCTTGTCAATGTTTATACTGACTGCTTTCAGTTTCTCTGTGAAAATTCTGTGAGTGAAGCTTCTGGGGAAAATCATGGACACTGTGCATGAGACAGCCCACATCCCAGATTGTCTCCCTTAACATTTTGGGGAAACTTATTAAAACTTGTGCAAACATTCATTTTGTCAATAGAGTAAAATATTGTATTCATAGAAATTATTATAAATCATATTGGATAGTTATGCAGATTCTCAGAAAAAGCCATCACACTCACACACACACACACATACATATACACACACACACACACACACACACACACACACACACACATATATATATATATATATATATATATATATATATATATATCTGATCTCACTGTGTTGTGTCTTTGTAGAGCACTATCCTACTTTCTGTCCCTAGAATAAATCTGTCTGCTTTATACAAAATAATGCACAGCAAACACATATTGGTAACCAGATTTTACAATCATGCTAACCTACTGCTTTAAAATATATCACATGACATTTCTTCCAGAATAGAGTTATAAGATTATTTATGTTTGTCAATCAGATGAATTAAATGAGTTATAGTAAAGTATATGTTTGGAACACAAATTTTTAACACAGATTATTATGCTGCTGTTAAGTAGATTTTCAAAACATTTAAATAAATGTTTCATTTTTATGCCTTCTAAAATAAGACATTTACTTACTACAAGAAACTACATCATTTAAACTCATTATAACTGACATATTTTATGAACAGAGTATTTTTCCTGAATCTGGGGTGTGTCAGTGTGATAACCTTGTCAATGTTTATACTAACTGCTTTCAGTTTCTCTGTGAGAATTCTGTGATTTGAAGATTCTGAGGTAACTCAAGGACATTGTGCATAAGACAGCCCACATCCCACATTGTCTCTCTTAACTTTTTGGGGGAAACTTATTAAAAAACTAGTGACAAACATTCATTTAGCAGTGTAAATGCATCTAAACATGACAGAACCTCCACAATGTATTCCACAGATCATCACAGCCTCTATGCAAGTGAAATTAAACTCAAAATTACCAACAAGCAATAAAACTCAGCATTCTTCTCCCAACTCAATTTTCATACAAATCCTATTATTCACTGTGCCCACACAGTCAAAAGCATTTCTATATATTAATAAAGAAAAGAAAAGAGAGTAGAAAATAAAAGGGTGAGGCAGAAATAAAAAATGTAAGAGAAAGCTGTAAGAAGTATATACAATGGAATGTTACTTACTGTTTATATTAATAGAGTTAAAAATAAAACATATTATTTACTCTTATTTAGTTCTGATTATTATTAGTTAAAGCATGACAGATTATTTACAAACAAGCATAAGCAGTATAATCAAGAAAGTATAATTAGAAATAGCATTTGAAGAACTTATAAACTTTTACAAGAAATAAATATGTTATTATTCTATTAATGATATTTTCATTACTGTTCTCTCCTGCCCTCCCCACCCTTTACCCACTACATAATCTAAATAGAATGTCATTGTTTAAACAAAGAAAATAATAAAAGAAGAAGGAAAAAAAGATAAAGATAAAAATGTATCAAATTACTAACCTTACTTTTTCAGAAAGAAAACAAATCGAGTCACAGCCTGCCATTAAATCCTCAGGCATTTTGACTGGTTATGAAACAAAACATTTCTTTGCACATAGAGAATAACTTTGATTAAATCTTTTCCAAAATATTTGTGGCTTTCTGGAAATGCAGGAACTATATTCAAAAAGATTAATAATGAACTAAAATGATGAGAGAGAAAAAACATATAACAAATCATTTGTTTTTTAGTCTCTTCTTCTTCTCTGAAGTCTTCCAGGAAGCTTCAGTTGCCAATCTCTTTAATGAAGAACTAGCCCATTCCATTTCTTCTATTTTATCCAAAATCCTTTTCTTTGACAAACAGTAAAGCAGAGTCTAAATCATCGAAGACCTTAGGACCATCAGGAAGGAAGATTTTAAGCTTGGCAGGAAACAGAAGGTATGTTTTAAACTGTGCTTTTTTAAGCTCCCTTATTAGTGGCAGAAAAACTTTTCTTTTAGCAATTACCATGGAAGAATAGTCATTGTCAAAACGCACAGTTGTCTCATTAAACTTAACAGGAGCTTTAGCCCAAGCAGATTTAAGAACCATCTCTTTATCAAAAGATGATAGAAATCTAACTATAACTGATCTAGGATAGTTTTTGTTAGAGTTAGTATTAGCTATAGATCTATGTGCACTTACGATATTAAAAGAGAATGCTATTGGTAAATCTAAAGTTTTAGGAGCCATGTTGTTAAAAGAAGTAATATTGTTACCTTCAATATTTTCTGGCAGTCCAAAAATCCTAATGTTATTGCCTAGATCTATTTTCCAGGTCATCCAGCTTTGTTTGTAAATGTGTATTTTGTTTCAGCAGAAACTCAATGTTGATTTCCTCTTCTTGTATTTTATTTTCCATGTCATTCACAGCTTCTTCTATGCCTGTCATCTGGATCTTCTGTTTTTGCAGGTCCATATGTAACAAGTCTATTTGTTTTGTAGTTTTTTCTATGAAAGTGTCTATTTTAGTATCCATTTTATCCATCTTAGCAGTAAGTTGCTGGACTATAATTATCAGAGACTGAAGTTCTTTCTTGATGCTGGAGTCTTGAGAATTTGTCTTACTGGAACTCATTTCAGACTGATAAACTGACAGGAAAATTTCCAAAGTAATTTCTGACAGGAATATTATTAAGATTTCCTTTCTTTTTTAGATATAGTTCAAGAAATATATAAAACAAACATATTTAGAAAGAAAATTACTTCAAGAATTAATTTTTTAAGTAATTAATTCCTGTCAATGTAATGAAATTGGTGGAGCTGAAGAAATCTGCTGCTATCCTGTGTTCATCCTTGGCCACGCCCCACAAATGTCATTTTCTGACTGCAGTCCTCAATGCTTCTGTTAAGATTTACCAGGAAAACACAATTTATGAGAAGCAAATCAAAATTATAAGGCAACAATCTGAACATTCTGCAGAACGCGTACAGTTGAGAGATATTATGAAGCAATCCTTAACTTTTAATGCTACAATAACAGTACTGTTGTGATGCATATATACCAAACGCTGCTCACATCCTTGCAAATTGACTTTCATGGGCTCTACATTCAGATCACGATCTACCTCAGCTGTAGAAAAAACAGAATAGAACATAATACCATTATGAATGCCAAGCCTGACTACATGCAGCTTTAAACGATTACAAGTAATGTCTGAAAGTCATACTTACACATCTGTGGGGGTGTCATCAGTCTGACATTCCTCGATCCAATGGTTGGGGGTATCCCTCATCCTGAGTTCTTGGTAGTGGTTCCTACACTGCTCACCAGTGCAGGGGATACTAGTGGTCAAAGCCCAGGTCAGACTATTCCATCCCTATGTCCTTGAGTGTAATCCATGATAGTGCCTCTGCAGGAGGCAGGGCTCATGATCATTAAATAAGAGTCCAACAAGCAATTTAGACTGCTGGAAACCCCACCATTGAGCCCAAAATCTCATACTCTTTCCAGAAATGTCTTCCATGTCTGTCATAGAGCAAGACCAATGTAGAATGACATTTTCCCAGCAATTCCATGTATCATGTTTACTCAGAGGGTGCACTTTTTTATTTGGCAACATTTGAAAAGCTGCAGGTTGCTTACCATACAGAGGGTGCAAAGGGTGCACATGTTTGGTGATGGGAAATGAGCAATACATA
>NW_025053980.1:0-9269 GCF_019279795.1 Protopterus annectens
TTTGTGGTTAATTTTTTGGGTTTTGAAAAGTAGCCCTTTACTTTAATTTATAATCTTCTGTTGCCTGGGGAAATGAGGTAAATGATCTGGTTTTCATTGTAAGGTGGAGCGGCGCAGGCAAGAAGTGAGATGTCATGGAAATCCAAAGGGTTAGCAATACTGAATGTATGGAGGGCAGGACACAAACAGTATGGAATTTTATTGCTTAGTGTCTGCAGACTGCATCTGTATTGGGATGTTTTATTCCATTAAACAGTGTTGTGGCTCATATATTAGCCCTGTTGAATGTGCTTATAAAGCAATATTAACTTTTGAATTGCCATTTCGGTTCTATCGATTCGCTGTTGTAAGGTTATGAAATGTGGTAATTTTTAATCATTAATGGACTCTAAAGTTGTTAGGTCAGGTTTGTGTGTTGCTGTTACAGCTTTTGTGGCTTTGTCTGCTACTGTTGTGTTCTTCTTACAAGTGGGGGTCAGGGAAAGAAAAGAGTTTAGATAACATCTTTTTTCTGTCTACAGAAAAGTGGATTAGAATTTTGAAAGTTAATTATAACTTTTCCTGCCAGATAACACCCATAGTTCCTAATGACATCCACAATAGTCCTTTTTGAGGGGGAAGCTTCCTTGACTGAATAACTTCCCAATTAATAACAGTAATATTACTAATACTAGGTAGCATTATAAAGCAAGATATATGCAAAAAATTACATTCAGATTACTAATCCAGAATAACATGTTGTAGAAATGTTTGTCACTTGTTCTTATTTTCATATTCTGGGAGAGCTGCATTTTGCTCAGGGGCATAGTATGAAATCCAGCTGTGGAAGACAAGAAGACCATATTGTCAATGTTTTTATAGTACACTACACTATCCTAAATATATTGCTATTTGTTTGTTAGTAATCATGAGGATTTGCAATATTTCCAGATGCAAGTGGTTTTGAGAATTATTGCATGGCATTTATTTGTTAGTTGTGCATCTTTAAATATTTTCAGTACTTACATTGATAACTAAACTAGCATATTTTTCATGTTTTTGTATATATTTCCATAAATGCTAATTAAGAGTATCTTGTTGTCATACCTAAAAGCTCAAGTCTGGCTAATACAAAGTTTAGATACAGTTTTCAGGAAATGACAATTTGTGAAACTTTGAAAGACTAATATCATTCTGGGTTTGTGAGCATTAAAATATTTGTATTTGTCTTATGTTTTTAACTTGATTTTTCAGAAGATGCTCTTGAATGTAAGGATGAGAGTAGGCTGTTAGTGGTGTGGCATTCCAGTGCTCAGAGGTACTAAACAAGAGACAAGCAGATTAGCCTGCCTAGGTACGCAGGAGCACCTCTGAAAAGCTTTACTTATTTAGTGCAAGTTGTTAACTTGTACATTAATTTAGTAGAAAAATAACTAAATTACCATAAAAGTGAGTGTGTGTTTAATGTATCGTTGGTGTGTGCCTCATTTGTTATTTAGATCAATGATTATTTAGTTGGAATCCAATAATCCAAAAAAGCACCAAACCATGCCGGAACAAGTCCCAGGATGATTTTATTGACCCAATCAATTAAAACATAAACGCTAAACCATCACTGTGTTTTCGATTGTAACTAACCCTATTGTAGAGTTGTTTTTATTAATGGAGTTTTACATCTGATGAAGTTATAGAAAAAAATGCAGTGACAGTTTAGCATTTATGTTGTAATTGAGTGGTTCAAAAAATCCTCTGGGACTTGTTCTGGCATGGCTTTGGTGTTTTTTGGATTATTGGTGCCTTTTTGCACAGAGTTTTCTCCATTTTTTTTTTTATTTAGCTGGAATTAATACTTTTGTAATGTAGAAGGGGAATAAATTTGTCATAAATTCAGCTTCCAAAAGCAGTGATTTGAAATTAAAATGACTGCATTTGAAGCTGCATTCACACAGATTTATAGATGTGTGTGTATGTGTGTGTGTGTGTGTGTATGTATATATATATATATATATATATATATATATATATATATATATATATATATATATGCTGCAGTTTGTTGGTCTGATGTTGATTCCTTCTGTAATGCTGCTTTGGGTGTCTGTGTAATGTATCTATACAGTCTTCAGTTTTTTGGGCTAATAATTATTGATACTCATTTGGTTATTTTGTTGGAAAGACACTTTTGTAATTTTTTATTTATTTTTTGGCAGTGGCAGTAACAGCACAGCATAAAGGACTCTGCAGTGCTCTTCAGCTTGTGTCATTGTGAATTCAGTTTTTAAAGTAGCTCATCTTTGTTTGCTTGTTTGTTTGTATGTACAGTGTATCAATGATTGCTGCAGTCTGCTAATGTGATCATGCTGAGATGTCTTTGGTTATCTTAGAGGTAACAGAATATCTTTCTAATGATTAGTTTCCACCAGATGTTATTCTACCTCTGCAAAAAGGTTTCGGGAAAATAATGCCCAGAATGTGTATTAAGTTCTCCTTATGTCAGAAGTAAAAATATACTATATTTCAGAAAAAAATATTATTTTCACTGTACCGTGTGGTGACCACAGTACCAAGCTTTGAAGTGGCTAAAGATGTAGAGTCCTTCATAAGTGTGCTGCAATGGAAGATCTGTGGACAGAACTATAGTCTTAGGGTTGTGTTGCATTTTGTAATGACTTTTTGAAGGATAAGAGTATAGACATAACCTTTCAAAGACTAGCCCCAGTGGCTTTAGTTTATCTGCCTTTGGTGCCACAGTCTGGCATTTGCACAGTGAGTTTTCCCATCTCACAGTGCTTTGCTCTGGCTGTATTCTTCTTCGGTGTGAAGCCTGAATATTTTTTCTGTTTTGTGTCTCTATCTATGTTCTGTGATTTTCTCCAACACCCACAGAATATCTTGTAAGTGAAATGGTGTTCCTCCAATTGGCCTGTAGGTAAATGAGTTGTGTGTGTGTAGGACTGTGCATCTAGTGACAAACCTAGCTTATCAGGCACAGTGTAAGTGTGAATATGTTTATCTTGCTGCAGACTTGGCTTGCCTGGGATGGTGTACACCTCCCATTAGACATGGCTTATCAGGAGCACTGTGTGTGTGTGTGTGTGTGTGTGTGTGTGTGTGTGTGTGTGCGTGTGTGTGAGAAAAATATCACTGTTCTTATGTAGACAGGTAGAATATTGCTGGGCATGTGTCATTTTTCTTCTTGGTAACACACACACACACACACACACACAGTTAACAACTTGGTATCTTTGAAAATAAGTATAAAGTGGAGACCTGGCAGCTCCGCAGGCTGGATAAGTGTATTTTGATACAAGTTTAGTACCTTTGCCATGGATCCCACCAAGTGTAAAACTGGACCCGCTCATAGATGTACAGATAAAGCTGCTATACCTTGTGTTGAAGGCTGGAAAAGGTGTGGCCATTCTTTAACTTTACTGACAATCAAATCTACAGAGGCATACCCAGAAAGTTACTATAGTGTATGTAGAGGTCTGAGGACACTGTGGTTACTACAAAGCCTCTGTGGGTTAACACGATGGGGGGAGGGGCGGCACAGATGGAGGGTGGGGCAGCAGCGCTAGACCTTTGTGTACAAAGTGGAAATACCTGTCTACACCCCTGGATGTACCTCACCTTGTATGGTGCCTTTGATCCTTATGCTGCTCTTATTAATTTAAGGGTTACTGCAATAGTTTAAATCACATCTCTCAAAGATAGCCCATCTTTAGGATTACCACCTAAATTATGTGGGACATATGTGCTGATGTGAATTGCAAATAAATAAATAAATAAATGAAATATGTCAAATGTCCCAGGATTTTAAGACAAAATATGCCTTAACTTTCTTCTAGTTATTTTGTAACTGATAAAAACAACACATATTCTAGAAGGCTGAGCTTTTACTTTAGCATAAAAAGTGAAGTTCACTTCTTCATATTGAATGAAGGTACAGTTTATCCTTTTACTTTACATTTCCATAATAAATTACCCAGTTTGGGCATCTATACTCTGTTCAAAAGAGCAATTCCTCTTCCTCCTACACATACAAATTGTTTAATATTGACATGATTTTTCAACTCACTCTGTTAAGATTTCAAAGCAAAATTCTGTGGTATATAGTACTAAACTATATACTTCCCTTAATCTTTTTCTGTAAATGGAAAGAAACACATTTTAGCATGTTATTTCTATTTAAAGGTCTTAGCAAATGTTTACATTTTGCCTGTTCAAATTTTAGAAAGCAGAGATTTGTGAAACTGAGTATTGAGAACTATAACTAAATTGCACTATATTAACATTTATCACTAGAGTTGACGGTTTTAAAAGCTTTAAAATGTAAAGCTTACTTAGTATAAAAGCAGTCATTTTCAAACTGTTTAAAAATGTTAGAAATGTAGGCAACTGAATTTGCTTCAAGCATGGGATATCATTTGCAAATGTTAGTATAACACTGAAATGGTTCATAGATGCACAGTTAAATAAATCCCACAATGCTGTACGTTTAATTCTGAGGGTGTTGCACTAGCGGGGCTGGCTGGGTAAGAAATATGGAGATGTTTTAGACTGGTGAGGAGGTAAATTTAAAGTTATATGTTTTACTACTGAAAATGTTCAAATGGCATAATGATAGTTTGCGTAGTTTATAGTACACATTTGATTATCCTGTGTGTTCATAGGTAGGTACTAGGCTATCGGCTCTGGGGCCTATAAAAGCCCAGCCAAAAAGGTACACTGGCTTTTGCCACCCAAGAAAATTATTTTCCTGTGCCACTGTTGAGCACAGCCACAGAGGTGATCCTCGGGGTGAAATTCCTATTTCCCATTCAATCATCAAGATTTTTCTTGAAGAGAATTTTGAAAGATATGATTCCATGTGCATGTCATTCATCTTTCTGTATTATTAATTGTATTTTCTGGTCTGTGTAAAATTTTACCATCTTGTCTTTTTTTTTTTTTTTTGTACGAGTTTGTAGTCCATGCTTTTGATGCTGATCTGTCTGATATCATGAAATGTCCGAGAAGGGTGATGTTAGGTTGGCTCGGTTTTATATTTTAAATATTTTTATATGGTTGGTAAATTCTCTGATGAATGAGATGTTATTTTGATTATTTCCCTTTGTTGGAAAATGTGGTGCTTATTTGTTTTTCTGTAACCTGGCTAAATTAAAAACATGCCCTTGTTTAAAGTTATGATGAAAAATGTATGACTGTATTTAGTTATGTGTAAGGAGACAATACAAATAATTTCTCCAAATCTTTTGGGTTCTTTTTTATAAGACCCATTACTCCTACTACGATTAGAACTGTCTCGGTATCTTTCTTCCACTTTGTTTTTATTTCTGTCTGTAAATCCTGATATTTTATGACCTTGTCTCTCTGTATGCAAGACACTGTAGTCACTGGGTGTGGCGATTTCAGTGATCAATGCTACTTTTGTCTTCCTTTCATAGACCACTATATCTGGTTTTCTAGCATCTACCTTTTGAACTGTTGGTAATGGATGTAATGTAGACTTCATAATTTTCTATGATGCTTTGTGGATCATGTTTCCAGTGTTTTTCAGCCACTTCAGTACCATAATGTTTGCACAATCCCTAGTACAACAGTCTTGCCACATTATTATGCCTTTCATTATACAGTCCTTCTGCCATTAGTATGTCAAACCAGCAACGGGTGTGCAACTTTTTCCAATTCTTTTTTAGAAATCCTCCCTTTTTTTCTATTTCTCCACCATGTTCAATGGACTTTGCAAACCAATGTGTATGTAGCCTACTATCTTGGGCCCAATATTAACATTTCATCTCTTGGTTTGAATTTGCCTCTTCTTAACCATTCCGCATTTGATCCTGATCAACATGAGGTTCTTCCACCCTTCCTTTATAATCATGTCTACATCTTGACAGTATTACAAATATTTAGTGTGGGGAAAAGCAATTTCTTTCTGAAAATAATTTTCTTTTGAAACAGATAAATTTGTGGGGAAAACGTCCCTACTACTGTAGTGTTATGTAAGAACCGTCTTTGAAATGATTTCCTCCCAGCTTTGGTCAGCTGTCAAGGTACCATAATGTTTGGACTGCAGCCAGAATCTTTGTGTTAAGCCCTTGTGGCTAGGACTTTAGTTTGTAAATATTGCCTTTATAAAATGTTTTTCCAAGTACTGTTTGCAGCATAATGCATGTAGAAAACAACCATGTATCTGAAAACTATTTTATGTCACATTTTCCTGGAGGAAATGACTACAACCTTGCATTTATTTGAAGCCAGATAGCCGTACAGACATCAACATTATTGATTTGCAAAAGGGAAGGACTTGTCCATTCACATCTGAAGTTTCTAGTAGTTTCCTGAAGTTAAGAAGCTCAACAGTGACTAAAGGAGGGGCATACCATGCTTTCCTACCAGCTTACCTCATTCCTTGCATAAGGGTCACATCTTCTAGAAGGGTTTTCTACATCGTCATACTGGTTGGTAAGAGGCAGCACAGGTGAAAGGACAAGACTGTCTGAACCCATGCAGTCTCTCAACTGCCCAGAGTTTTGTTCCACATATTTTTGATCTGTTCATCATAAAATGTGTAATTTTACAACAAATTGTTAAGGATTGAAGTCACTAAATTATAGACATTTGAGTTTCAGATGTCTGATCCTTCAGAAACATACACATTAATGCAAAGTATTTACTCAACTTGCTAAATATTTGTCAAATAGATCCATTAGTGAAAACTATACTCCAGCACTCCTTCATAATTCCCTACACAAAGTCAGCACATCTATAGAAATCTCAGCACTGAAACAGATCCTTTTCACTTCTTAGGTACTGTCACCCAGAGCAGAATCTTCAACCACATTCTCAGCTCTTCCTTGACCTATCTAAAGCCTTTAATGTGATTTCCTATCAGCTTCTCCTCAACAGGCACAACCTCCTTGACTTGGTATACTCCTCTATCGACTGGTTCTCCAGCTACCTCAGAAACTGCACCCAGTTTGTAAAATGGTAAGACTCCAACTCCAGCTCCAGCTGCTTCCCATTCAAAACAGGTATTTCGCAAGTTACCAAGCTCAGAAATGATATACAAAAAGTATCCAAACCTGCTTCCATTATTCAGCATGTTGACAACTCCACTCTGCACCCTGTTTAACCATCCCACAATCCATTCCTAGGCTGTCTTCACTTCCATTGAAAAGTGGTTACAAAAATCCCAACTACTCGTAAACCCAAAGAAAACCAAAACTACTCGTATTTCATTCCCAAAACACAATTCCAAATGCCTACAGTTTCAACATAATCATTGTTACCAATGTTAAAATTGAACTTGCCACCCACTCTAGATTACTAGGCACTGCTATTGACAAATCAAATTTCTATCTAAATATCGTCATAGTAGTAAAAACATACACTGAGCTGGGATCTCTAGACAGAGCCAAATCCTTCCTTAATAACCACAGATGAGAAATAACAACCACTACCCCCTTCTCCCCAGCCTGCTTTATACCTCAGCATTATTTAGTAAACTCAACTCATTCCAATTCAAAAAAAATTAATAACAAAATTAGTAGATTTGCATACAGCCTCTCCAGTTGACTCCATCACTGTACATCCCTAGAACCAATAAACTTGGTAGAATTCACCCTTCACATGTCTCTTAGCCAGTTACTCAGAGCACACAAGATAATGCATAATTCATCCAAACCTCCCTCAGTGTCTAACCTCATCCAGTGGCACTTGCCAAAAAGAAATTTTTACTCCAAAGAAGTTGTTGTTTTTGTTTGTCTTCGCTTTTCCGGTTAGGACAGCGAACTCCAGTCTGCTAATGATTGGCAAAGAAGATTTTCATGAACGCCGAGGTGCCAGCTCGACGTCAACCTTCACTTGAAGGCATATCATCCTTAAAATCCAAACACTTTCACGGAGATACTGTATTGTCAGTAAGTATCTCTGCAATCTGAAACAAGCTTGCTAGCTCAAGTCAGACTTACACATTTCAGAACTGCACTAAACCACACACATATACAAACTCTGCAAGTACTCCATACCCATCCCTGACCCCTACCTAGTTATATTTTTTCTCCATTATAACTCCTGTTTGGACCTTTTTCCTCCCTGTTTTCTATCCTGTCTACAGCCTCTTCTGTATGTGCTTGAATAGTGTGTTCTGTTGCTTTCACTGTTCTCTCAGATGCGAAATTTTGCATACTTCTATTCTTTCTTTGACTAGCAAGCACAGGAAGGCCTGTTGATTACAAGCTTCATTTAGAAGTTTTGACAGGAAAAGTTGATGGTGTTGCATTTTTTTCTTTGGTGTTTATTTGAGGTGATTGGAGTGAATTGTAGCATTTTAAAATTACTTTTGTTTAAATTGTGATTTGGTGTCAATTTGTATGCTAAACATTTTCTGACAAGTTTTGTTTATCAGCTTATGATATATTTGTTGTCTAAAAGTGTTTTAGACTGTATCCATTCATTTTGACTGAAACTAGCAAATGTTTACTAAGTTAGGGGACTTTTGTGCATGTACGTTCTGCTTGGAATTGTCCTACTGAAACTGTCATTTTATTTTGTGCAATCTTCTGAATAGCAACTCATGTAGAAATAGACTTCAGATTACTTTTTATGCCATTTTGTATGTTAAACATTTCTGACAGGAATTTTTTTGTCAGTTTATAATTTATTTCTTGTCTAATACTGTCATTGTTTAGGACTGAAACTAACTTTTTTTTTTTTTTTAAAGCGGGGGATTTTGTATTTTGAACTGTTACTGAAAATATTGTCATTTTCTCAGTGTATTCAGAATAGTGTCCCTACAGAAATAATCTTTAAATTGTTGTTTAAAGGGAGAATCCATCTTCTTACTATGCTGACTGTGCAGCCAGTATTTGGTGTTGAGCTGTCTAGTTTCTTGTCCCCTGATCAACATGCCACCCTCTCCATCTTCCTCATCTTCACTTAAAACAAAAGAATAAATAAAAATATGCCTGCCTACAGCTGGATGAGTAGCCTTAGCTTCAGACAGGCTATCAAATCACTTGCCTTCTGTTACCTCTAGGCTTCCTGGTGTGGTCATAGTATCACAACTCTGCATGACTCGAGGGTCAGAGTATGGGAGAACCAAACCCTTGAGGTGAAGAGGAAATCAGGGGTGCAGGATCTGTTGCCAATATTAATGCTTTCTCCTAGGGATCATTTCACTAGTGTAGTGCATCCTAGAAAGAAGCAGAAGACCCTCCAAATGGTGGAACAGCAGTCTCTGACTGGTTTCTCACCTGAGATGGTTGCAATAAAATGGTTTAAAG
>NW_025053981.1:0-10322 GCF_019279795.1 Protopterus annectens
TTTCCCCTCAGCATGCAAGGATTCTCTTCTCTGGTGGATTTAGATCCCTGGATCTTCGCCAGGGATCGTCTGTTTATTCTTCCTGCCCTGCTGACCATGGTGACCATGGATGCCTCCCTACTCGGGTGGGGCGAGCATTGCTTGGGAAGGAAAGCCCAAGACACCTGGTCTTCCCTGGAGACCCGGTTACATATCAGCTTCCTGGAGATGAGGACAGTGCTCTTGGCGTACAAGCACTTCATGCCCATTTTTCTCTAGGGGTGATTGCTATCCAGACAGACAACATGTCTGTAGTCTGGTACATCAACAAGCAGGGGGGAACCAGGTCTTATCCCCTGTGTCACGAAGCCATGAGAATGTGGGAGTGGGTAATCTCTACTGGCCGTTTTTCTGGTGGCAACGTACATTCCAGGGTGATCCAGCATTCTAGCGGACAGGCTCAGCAGGTCTATCCTGATGCCTTATGAGTGGATTCTGAATCCTTCATAGTGAAGCAGATCTTTCTAAAGTGGGGTCAGCCTTGATGCAATCTCTTCGCCTGTCCTTCCAATGCGAAGTACAGAGAGTTTTTTGCTCTGAAGCCCCCACTAGGGGAAGTCCCCAGAGTTGCATTAGTTCATGCTTGGCTCTCCTGTCTTCTGTATGCTAATCCTCCACCTCCCCTGATTCCGAAATTCCTTCAGAAAGCTCAGCGGCTGGGGAGCTCAGTTATCCTCATTGCCCCATTCTGGCCTTGCCAAGTATGGTTCCCTTTTCAGTGGTCTCATGTAGTGTGTTCTCCCTGGACATTACATCCGACTCTGGATCTGATTTCTCATCCCTCAGGGATTCCACACCCAGATCTGGCCAGTCTGATGCTTACGGTTTGGCTGCTCCAGTTCCCATGATAGTCAGGACTCCCCGGGTTATCTTCTCTGGTTAAGAAGATATTAGTTGCGGCTCAGAAATCTTCCAGTACGTAGCTTTAACCTAGTAAGTGGAAACACTTTTCTATTTGGGCATCTCAGCATGACTTAGATCCTTTTACTGCCCCACTTCTGGCTATTTTAGAGTTTCTGGCAGGTATTTTTCAACAAGGTGCCAGTTTTACTATGGTTAAGGTCCAACTGGCAGCTATATCTAACTTCCATGCAGGAGATAATTCAGCTTCCCTAGCTTCTTCTAAGCTTTGTAAAGCCTTTTTGAAAAGTACCTTTCTAATCAGGCCTCTGATTAAGGACCCAGTGCCACCTTGCGATCTTACGCTCGTCCTTCAAGCTTTAGTTTCTTCTCCCTTCGAACCTGCAGCTTCAGTAGATCTGCAGTTCTTGTCTTGGAAGATGGCCTTCTAGATTGCACATCAGCCAAAAGAGTGTCTGAGCTACAGGCCTTATCGATTAAGCCTCATTATATGCTCTTCCATAAAGACAGGGTATCCTTGTGCATCTTTAGTTCCAAAAGTAGCTTCAGAATCGAACATTAATCAGGTAATCAATCTTCCTGTTTTCTTTCTGAATTTTCAGAATAAGGGAGAGTACAGGTTGCACTTGTTGGACGTACATAGGCAGTTACATTTTTACTTGCATAGAACAAAATCTTTTAATAAGTCTGAGCAGCTGTTTCTTTCCTACTCAAAATCCATTTTAGGGAAACCTGTCTAGAAGGTTACCATTGCTCATTGGATCTCTCAGTGTATAGTCCTGGCGTATTCAGCTAAATGTTTATCTCCACCAGGTCATGTCAAGACACATTCTACTAGATCTATGGCAACTTCAGGTGCCTTCTGGTCCGGAGTTTCATTGGACGACATTTGCTCTGAGTCTACTTGGGCATCTTCGCATACTTTCATCTCTCACTACAGGTTGGATCTTCTGTCCAGAAGCAGGGCATCTTTTGGTTCCGCCGTGTTCCAGATTATCCTCCCATGAGAGCCTCCCTGGTTTTGGTAGCTGGGGACTCTGTCTCACAGGTTGAAGAGCAAAGGAAGACAACAACCTCAGATAAAGAAGTTATGTACTCACCATAACGTCCCATCCAAATTGTTGCTCTTCATTTGTCTTCAACCGTCCCTCCTTCCTTCCCCCTGCCTGAAGTGGGCTGTGTGGTGGATTGGCTGGAAAAGACATATTGGCATTACTTGAGCTTTTTACGCTACCTGCTAAAATTTTTGTTCAGGGGTAAGGACTTGAGTCAGGTTGGGGTGCTATGGTTGGCAGCAAACTTGATCTGAGGGGAGGAGGGAGACAGGGGCATTGTGGGTAGTGGAGGAGCTTGGAGCTCTGATCTGATGCTGGAAAATGGGGCCTAGTCAGATCTGTCCTGGATTTGTGTCCCACAGGTTGAAGAAAAATCAAGAGCAACAACTCAGATGGAATGTTACAGTGAGTACATAACTTCTTTTTTTTTTGGCAATGTGCTGAAAATAGTTCCCTTCCCGTGACTTAAACTGAATCATCCAAGTAAAAACCTTTATTGATGAGGCTAGAAAGCTGTTCATACATCAAAATGTTGATGTTGTGCATCATTTTAGTAGTCACTATCAGCTGTGATTTGTTTTAACTGTACAACCTAATAGCAGCAAAGTGTTCACAAAACGAAGAAAATACACAAATGCCACTGTGGAAACGGTATAAGTGGAAAACAACAAATCAGTCCAAAGCAGAAAAGCAAATACATTTCACCTCCACGACTCAAATCATATAAAACCAAGAAGTATTTCTTATGTAAAACTAAGACGTATTTATTAGGTTAGCGCTTTCATGCCTCAGCAGACACTTCCTCAGACCATAAAACATATAAAAAGAAATCATTATATATCACATCCACATTTACTTTCAGGTAATTCGCCTATCTGCAAACAACTAACAATGGAATCCATTTTAAAACCCAACCTCAACTTCCTTTCAAAAAAGGTTTAAAAGGGACAGAATTAGATTACGTTCAAACCTGGAAATGTGTCACTATTTAACCCTAATGATCCAGTTTGTCTCCCTTTGTTGTTCCAAGGGTATTGTTTAAGTCACCTAATCTCCCAT
The DNA here is from genome assembly GCF_019279795.1 of Protopterus annectens. Lineage (NCBI taxonomy): Eukaryota > Metazoa > Chordata > Ceratodontiformes > Protopteridae > Protopterus > Protopterus annectens. The sequence continues at coordinate 3,015 of NW_025053981.1, forward strand.
TACTAACAAGCTGTTTCCAAGTACTTTGAATTTAAAATTACTTTGAGTCGTTAATTATTCTATAACGTGATGTTACCAAGTGCATTGAACAGTGGTCATTTTTCCCTAATAGCTAATAAATGTTCCCCTAACCCTTTCTTTTAACTGTCTTTTGTTTTTACTTACACATAAAAACATGTACACTTATTTGGCAAGTAGCCAAATAAACAACAAAAGTACTTTCTTGCAGTCTGCCATTGCAATGCATGTAAAGTACTTATCCGTGGTCACCCAGGGTGCTCAAAGAAACATGGGCTGTGTCCTAGCCGCCTTCACAAAATATTGACCACACCCAGACGTGAAACCTTCTCTAGATCCTTTAGGAGGTCTATTCACATCATAACATAATAGACATTTCAAATTACTTTTATTCTTAAAAACAAATCTGGGAGTAGGACCCACCACTTGCCCTATCTTATCATCTAACAGTAGTACTGGCCAATGCTTTTTAATAATTTCACAAAAATAACCATGATCACTAGTATAATGCATCAAAAAATTGACAAGATTCAACCTCTCTGTCACCATGTATAACAAACTGCCTTCTTTCTCCATTTAATAAAAGTAGGGCTGTGGTACGTCACAATTGCATAACCTCCTTTGTCATATTATTAACCTCCTTAACAGAGTAACCCCTCTCCTTGAACTCATCAGATAACTTCATTAAATCACGTTCAAGCGCTCTCTGTACACTATCTAGTCTAGATGTACACATCCCTTGTCCTTTCATAATATTCCTAAAGATTCTACTCAAATGAATACTATCTCTTGAAGGTAGCCTATGATACAGGATCACAACTTAAAATGTTAACACAACATTCTTTTCTATAAAGCTTAGTAGCTATGGAGCCATCATCATCTCTGTAAATACACGCATCCAAAAAATCAATGGCAGCCACAGAAAATCTATAAGTAAATCTCAAGAATGCCGTTGTAGTGTGTAGATAATTAACAAAATCGGGAATCGGATCAAGTGGATCCTGCCATAAAATAAAAAGATCATCAACAAATCTTTTAAAGAAAACAATACTTTTCCTATAAGGATGATCATTCAACACATACTTATTTTCCCAACAACTCATCACAAGATGCGCATAACTATTCGCACAGGGAGTGCCCATGACAACTCCCTGTTTTTGCCAAAAATATTTTCCATCAAAGCAAAATACATTATGCTCTAAAATAACACTTAATAAGGAACAGAGCAATGTTCTCTTCGTCTCATTAATACTAAACTTGTTAAGCAAAACATCATTTAACATCCTCAAACCTTCATCATTTGGAATCTTAGTGAACAATGATTGAACACCCAGCGTTAAAAAAAACATAACCTCTCCCCATTTTCATAAAACTTTAGGAATTCAGATAAATCTGTTAAGAAGCCACTGGTATCTTTCAGGACACAAACAGACTTATCCACTAACACCCTAAGCTCTTTCTCAACAAAAATGGACATGGACTCAGTAGCCCATCCTCCTCTGGATACTTGAAAATGTTTGCTCGTAATGTCATGTTACGTACAGTATTTGCTGGTGATATAGGAATGACTAATGTGTATAAGAAACCGAGTTGTTTTGTTCCTGATGTTCATTGTGCGTGTTTCACTGTTGCAGTCATTACACTTGGGTTATCCTGCTGGCAGGCTACCATGCAATAAAGCCCGAGTTCCAAAGTCTAGGTCTGGCGTCGGTTGCTGTTGCCTCTTCCCTGACGTCAGTGCGCCAGGGGTATAAAAGATGCAACCGATGCCATTTTCTTCAGTCTTTTTGCCACGCCTTGATTGCCCGAGCAAAAGCTTGGTTCATAAAATGCCAGTGCGGCCCGACTCCTGAGATTTTAAAATAGGGTTTCAGGGCAACGAGAGTGCTTCAATAAAGCTAAGTACCCCGTTAGAAACTTTTTCTTGCTCCAGTCCGATGTCAATAAAAGTTAATAATTGTATTTCTTGTGGGAAGCAAATACCTCATAGGACTTTCACTCTTACTGTATTCCTTGCCTAGGAGGCCCTGAGCCACAGCGTTACTAGTTAGTCGGTTTTGTGCACTAGATTCAACAAAGCATACTATTAAGTGTGAGATTCGATTTTGCTTTACATTACTTTGTTGAAGGTTTAAGCTATATAATGCTGTAGGAACAACCGGCGGCCGGAATTCATAAAAACGCATGAAGACAAAAGAAAGGACAGGCATCCGAGGGTCCAAAACCGGCGGCCCGTGAAGCCTCTTCTAGGCCAGTCGCGGTTCTTGGTGAAGCGGTTTCGCGGCCCTGACACCTGCTACCTCAGGGGCTACAGGCGTGTATCCGACACCGCGTGGAGACACCTATGGCACTGTGGAAACTCAAAGGTATTAGGCCTGCGGAAAGTATTCCCTCAGATGGGTCGAGGGCAGCTGAGCAGGCATCTGCTTCTGAGGGTGTTTTCAGACCTTGCCACCAGCTTACTATAAAGTCACTGCAGCAGCCAAGAGGGCGAAAGGTCAAAGAAACACCATTAAAGACAAGGAAACAAGTACAACATTTTTTGTCAACCATGCCAAAAACAGATGCTTAAAATGGCGAAGACCTTCCTAATTACTTTGATCAGGGTTCCCATCCCCCTCCTGATAAAAGAGGCCTAGGCAAGACACTGACTATGATTCCTCATGACCAGGTTTCTATTTCCTCCTGAAGTTCCTCTTCAGATCAGGGATATTCTCTCTCCCTCCCTATGAGGACTCTGATGCAGAAAAGAATCTATACCTTCAGCCTCTCTCACGCCTGAGGATTACATTCTTTTGGGAAACCCACTGCACACCATGAGGGAGCACATTTCCATTGGGAGAGCCAGGATTACTCAGGAATCCAAGGAAATGTCTCAGAGACTTCCTTTTATTGCCTCAGCACAGAATACGGCTATTCCCTATGTGCTTGATATTGTTGATTATGTTTTCTCTGAATCCAGTCTGTCTCCTGATTCTTTACCCCCTGCACCAGTCAAGCCAGACAGGTACTACAGGGTCCCTGACTCTCATAAATTTATTTACAAAAACCCAGCTGCGGACCCAGAAAAAATTTCTCAGGCTCCCAAAGGGGTTAAGGCTTCCACTGCTGCAAACCTTGTCCCCTCTGGTAGGGATTCCAGAGCTCTGGATAGATGGGGGAAAAAAGTTTACACTTCCGCTACTTTAGCTGTAAGGGCTTTGCAAATTGCCAGTTTCACATGTTTTAAATATCAGCAGTACCTCATGTCTTTGTTAAAACAGAAAAGTAACACAAACTCAGAAAGTCCTGACAGTAAGGAAATGCAGGATTTATTGCATGCAGCCTGAACAGAGTGGGAAAACTACACTACTCTGCAGTGTGGTTTTGATTCGATTAGAAGGCTAACTTGTAGAGCCGCAGTTACGAGGCTGTGACATTCAAAGGCATGCTTGGTTGAAAAGAACAAAGTTTACCTGACCATGCTTAAAGTAAAATTATTGGATGATCCACTACAGCATGATACTTTTGTTTTGAGTGTTAAAGGCAGAAGAGGTGTTAAAAGAAATGGAGAATAAAGCAAAGTCAATGCAGAACAGTAAAAGGATTTCTTACAGGTTCAACCACATAGATTTAGCAGAAACTGGCCGTCAAAAAAATTGGTCCTTTCCAGTGTCAGACAGGCCACAAAGAGGCAGATACAGATGCCAAGAGAGGCAGATCTCAGCCCCAAAGGCTCCTACAGACAACTTCAATAAACAATAGGGTGCTTCCAGCCCCAAAGGAGGAGAAGGACAAGTCACAACCTTATAGGGAAACAGTCCCAATGACTTTACCCTCTACAAATGCCGAGCACTTACCTTTTTGGCAGCACCCTGATAGGAAGCTAGCCACTTTTCTCTCAAAATTGTCACATAATCACCCAGGACAAATGGGTACTGAATATTGTTTCTCAGGGTTACAGGTTTCCACTTTCTGACCTTCCAAAAGTCAAAAGGTATGCGGATCTGCCACAAAACCAATGGGCAGAGGCACCAAAACAAATTACTGCTGCTCTCATGGACATGGGAGCTATTCAAAAGTACACTTAACAGCAAGAACAAGGACAAGGATTTTACTCAAGACTTTTCCTAGTACCCAGAAAGGACAAGCCTGGGAGACCAGTACTGGACTTGTCAATTCCTAAATACTTTTCCTGGATGTTTCCAAAATTCAAGATGTGTGTTAACACTGCAGCAACTTCTACCCATGCTGGGCAAGAAGGCTGGAGCTAATTTACTTTGGACCTCAAGGAGGCATACCTGCATTTCCCAATCAGACAATCTTGCAGAAGATACACTCAGATTCATAGCTACAGCTCAATGCACTACCAATTCTCTGCGCTGCCTTTTGAGAAACTATATCTACTGCGCCCAGAGGTCTTCCACCAAAATGCCTGGCACCAGTAATTTGCATTTTGCAGACAAAGGCGATTCAAATATATATATCATACTTGGGACGACTGCCTTATTCAAAAGCAGAAAGTACGAGACATTCCTTCTAAAGCATCTGAAACGTTTGTAAAAAGAGTACTAATTTGCCTAGGGTACACAGTAAAGCGAAAAGAAATCAAAACTAGTGCCTCACAAGAGATAATATTTCCTGGATTTTGCAAGCTTAAATACAACTGCCCAGATGACTTATCTCGTGCAAAACAACAAGGCAACTGACTCATTACTTTCAAATGATGGCAACAAAGACCCAGCTCCTGCAAGAAAAATTCTGCAAGACTCCTGGGCTTCACCAGGCTTCATGAAGCGTCCTGCATTCTACTAATTGCAAGACTGCATGTGAGGAAACTACAATGGTATCTAAAAAGTGTTTGGACTCAACTTGTTGCCACAGCCTGGAAACAATAATAAAATTTAATTCCCCTGCCTACACTACAACTTGGGAGTTTAGATGGTGGTCCCCAAGCCTGTCACCACAACAAGGGACAGCCTTTCACACCTTACCCACAGCCCAGGCAGACAATAACAAGCGGATTAAGCCGGATGCGGATATGGCAGGAAAATGTATTCAGGGCACGTGGCCCAAGGAACAAATGCATCTTTTACATCAGTCAAAGATGATAGCTAGCTGTACAGAATGCCCTGACAGCTTTCAAAGAGACCCTACTACATCCAGGACAACTTACTAATAAAGACTGACAATACCACGGGTATGTGGTACGCAGCAAACAACAGGGGCACACATTCCACCACCCCCTCTGCAGGCATGCCATAACTTTGTGGAACACATGCACTGACTTATCTGAAGTACATCTGCAGGCTGAGTTCCTGCCAGGGGATAATGAAAAATACACTGTGAGATGAACTAAGCAGAAATCTCATGGATCCTCACGCAATGGAAACTAAATCCACAGGTGTTCAGCATGATGTAACAAAAGAAATGGGGACGCCCAGACATGAATCTTTTGCCTCCCACACACACAGCACTGCCCAACTACAGAAATTCCGCTACTTTAAGAGACTTATCACTCCCACAAGCATGGAAAGTGGATACTCTATCATTCAGCTGGAAAACCTGACAGTTTATGCCTTCCCTCCACTGCCTCTTCTTTCCCAAGATACTCCTAAAAGAATCAGACAAGAGTGGCCAAAATGATCCTGTTGCCCCAGACGTTAGCCCACGCCAGCACTGGTACCCAATCCTAAAGAGCTTGTCTCAAGGGCCCCAGCCTGGCCTTTACCTCAAATTCCTCATCTTCTGACTCAACAAAACAATCCCAGATTCTACACAGTCAACTCAGAACCTTAAATCATGGCAGCATGGCAGATAACATAGCCACTCAGACATAACACTCTCCTAAAAGCTGTTATGGATGTCATTTTAGAAGCCAGGAGGCCCAGCACTGGGAAATCTTATGCAGAAAAATGGAAGAGATTCTGTGTGCTTGGAGACCAGCACAAGGGCCCCGAACCACTTGTTCCAAATATACCTCAGATTTTTCAATACCCTAGCAGAGATGCTGGACAAAGGCCTATCCTTCTCATCTATTAAGATCCATGCCTCTGCCATTTCCAGCTCATTACAGTCATCTTGGAACCTCCCTATTTTCATCCACTACTAAGACAATGAGTGATTACCTCCAGAGGGCCCAAGAACATAAGACGGGCCCCAAGGAGAGCACCAGATTTCCTACTTGGGATCCTCGAATTTTGTTTTTAGAAAAGCTCATACTGCCTCCCTTTTGGAACCAGCCAGCCAGCACAGCTGATATAAAATTCTTATCATGGAAGAAAACTGCTCTGCTCCTAGCAATAACTTCAGCAAGAAGAGTCTCCAGAGTTACAGGTATTAATGGCGGTAAGGAACCTTTCATCATTTTTCACCAGGACAGAAGAGGTCTGTCTTAGGACAAACCCAACGATTCACATGCCAAGGTGGTTTCCAATGGCAGAAATGGCAATAAGCAACTTAAACCATTTCATCTACCAACTTTTCTATCAAAATCCCAGAATAAGGGAGAGAGACACACTTACTGCCTTTGGACATACACATGACAGCTACTGATTCTACTTGGACAAAACAAAAGCTTTCAGAAAAAGCGGAGCAACTGTTTGCCCAGCCTATGATGTTAGGATCACAAAAGAGGAAAGCCCATCTCAAAGCATACAGTTTCAAAATGGATAGGACACTGTATTAAACTTCTATTATGCACAACACTTGGCAAACCAGTGCCTAAGGGCATTGGGAGGTCACATTCTACCAGGACAGCATGCCACTTCAGCAGCCAACTTTCTCAGAGGAGTACCAACCAAAGACATTTTAGGCTTGATGCAACTTTGGAGTTCAATTGCACTTTCACCAAGCACTACCACTTTGCCTCTCTAATTTAAATCCAGAGCAGGCTTCCGCCGCTGCAGTTCTGCAGGGCGTAGTAGCCTAAACTCCTAATTCTATTTAGGCCCAGCCACCCCAATCTCCAGCTTTGGTATTCAACCCAAGTGTAATGGCTGCAACAGTGAAACACAATAGAACATAGTACAGTTGTGTACACCACACCATAAATATGAGTATGTTGAAGTGTATTCACTGTTGCAGTCTGAATTCCACCACCATCCCCCTTTCTCATTGTTAACTGGGACTTTTCTGTTACTTCTCAACTCCTATACCACAACCTATGTGGTGTATTTGCTTGTAGATGAAGGACATGTTTATATTACTACATGCATGCTTTTTGGCATATTTTTATTTTTCCAGCCTTCCTATCTGGGGGCACCTGACATCTGGGGCAAGAAAAAAACTGAAGAAAATGGGGGCCCCCTG
>NW_025053982.1:0-10491 GCF_019279795.1 Protopterus annectens
AAGGTTACTTGCATAAATATATATATATATATATATATATATATATATATATATATATATATATATATATATATAGGGGATGCTATTAAGGAAAAAAGTAATTCAGTGTGCGATAGTTTCTCTTATTAAATTTGCAACACTTTTGTGGCCATAATTTAAAGTTGATGTGGTAGAAATATTTCAATGTATTTAGATTAGGGGTGTGGCGATTTTTAAAGTGGGTGTTTAAGGTATACACAACTGTAAGACTATTTGTTAAATGTAGATTTGAAATTATTTAAGAAGTTCTTGATTATAAGTTGACAGGGTGGTTACCAGTATATTTCAGACGTGGGGTGAATGGATGCATTGTTTTTCATTATTCATTTTTATTTTAACATATTTTTTACCAGGAAGGGAAAAGTCTGGCAGATGTGTATACTGTTTTATTAGACCAAGAAGAGGCTTTTGATATTAAGAACTGGGATTTTGGATAAAGTTCAGTATGAATAATTGGACTGCAGATTGATTATGGGTTTTGTGTAATGGGACAATGAGAACAATACTGATTAATGAACATTGAGAAGGTCCTTCTCTTTAAAGATGGGTATTTTGTCATAGTTTTCCTTTGAGTCTACCTCTACACGTAGCATATATAAATAGAACTTTAGCTGAAAATGTGCATTTGTAATATATGTGTCAGGAAGAAAAGTACCAACGTTATAACTTGTGTAGATTAAAATTCAAGAGGCTGTAATGAGATTGTTCACAATGTGTAGTGAATGGGAAAAGTGAAAATCCTAGGACAAATAATGGGAAGTTTGAAGCTGTATGCAGAGGTTAGGACAAAATAATGTTTGAGAAATGCGTTGAATTTAAGCATGGCTATATTATAATTATAAGATTTGTTTAGTTCTGGGGGTACAGGAATATAACTGGGACTACATTTGGCTGAAATTAATAAAAAGTTAAAAATCGAAGAGGGAGAAAAGAGAATTTTTCCAGTCAAAACCCTTTTAGTCTTTATTTCTAAACAAGAAATATTCTTTAAAGTCTGGCTCAGTTTGACGTGAGGTTTTGAAATTATATCCAGTGAAGCAGAATATGGTCTGTATTCCTCATTAAGTGATAGTGGGTTGGGTATGGTAAACCCGGAGCTTTTTTACTTTATTTTTCTTAGCAATTTAGTTAGCAAGTTGTAATATGTGTAAGGTGGTGATGACTCACTGGCATGACAAAAAATGGAACCTTTGAGTGTCTTAAAGACAGTGGCTGAAATCGTAAACATCTACTTCATCACTTTAAACTATTTTGAATGATGAGCAGCAGTGTGTGTGCAATTCATGCAGCCAGCTGAAGTGACAGGGTTGGCCATGTTATATGCTAATGACTGCAGAATGAAGTACCATATATGCTAATGAGGCAAAAAGCATGGCGGAGTGATTCATGAATGCTTAAATACTGCTCTAGCCTTAGATTTGTACAAGGACAGATACTCGTGTTCAAACAGTGTAAGGTACTGAAATGTTAGGACTCAGAGCCATTGTCAACCCGTATCTGCAAGAGGCTCTTATAGCAACCACTGCAGCTGGCAGTGCTTTACAAAACTATATAGACGCTATTCAAGATATATACAAGTAAAATTTATGCATACAAAAACACTTTTAACAAAAGCAACCCAACTAACAATGTACAAAAGGCAGGACAAAGGTGGGTAAGAGAATAGAGGAGTGCATGTTTTTCACAGGGAAGTGTTATTCCTGAGGTGTAGCAAAATAAAAAAATGCATTTACGTGCATGGTGAGAACTTTCTTGGGAAGAGGTGTTAATGTGTTGAAGGGTGAGGACCAGTGGGGGTATGGGATGCATTGTGGGTTGAAGTGGTGTTTGCGTGTGTCATCGTGAACACAGCATCATTATGTAGTGTGGCTGGTGTCACGCTTGTATCATTTAGATTATCTCCTCTGGGCATGATGAGCATGCTAATTAATGCTCAACTCTTTTTTTTTTTTTTTTATGTGAATATCTCAATGTAAGTAATGAACAAACCTGATAACATCATGAATAATATGAATTCATCAGAGTAAGTTTTTATTACTCTAACATAATACATGTTTATGTATGCTGTGAGATTTCTAAGTATGTGTGTTGGTAAGCTGTAAGTGTTCACATGTTGCCCATTTGTTCCACATTATGAGAGGTGGATGTCCCACATTCTATAGATGGAACGCAGAGACCACTGTTCATGCAGTTTTTAACATTTGCAGCTGGAGTTGCTGTTGAGCATTTATTCTCAGCAGCAAACAGAGAAGGACTGCCATGTTTCACACCTTAAAGTGCCATCTCCCAGGCCCATACTTGGAAATGTTTCATCTCCCAAGCCTCTGCTTACACTTACCAAGAGTAGGAGAACTTGTCAGAGATTTGGGATGCATGGCTAGGCTTAAGAAGGCCCTTATGGTTGTTAGCCTAGTAAACACCTGTGAACCTATTGGAATCATAATACATAACAGTATCTGTATTTTATTTTGCCATCCATTGCACAAATGAGTTGCCAGTCATGACACAAAGGATGAAACACATGAGAAGTCATTTATTTGGGCACCAATGCTCTGACATTTTTACCGAGATCTTTGAATAAGGGACTGGTATGGCTGGATAAGTTGATTGTACTGCTCCTTTTAGAGCACTGAGGTGACTCACTCTTCTTCATGCAAAGAAAACTAAATGGTCACCTGTCCCACAAAAAAATTATGCCTTATACATACCTGTCAATTTTACACATATTGTACTAATAATGGACAAAAATGATTGGGTTCAGCTGGTCATTACAGACAGTGTCATATTTTAACAAAAGAGTAATGATTTCCTTCCAAAATATGCACAACTATTTAATTCACTAAGATTATATGAGTTATGTTCCTATTCCACCTCCATCCTGACCATTCCTAAATTACTCACCTTGTATTATATCCCCTGATTGCTTCATCTTTTTATTTACTGTCCTGCACTCCCCTGCATGACAGTGTGCAGACAGAAATGTCAGTGGTCAGTAGTAAACTCAGAGAAATGGCACTCCATGTCCTATGGCAAAAAATGAAAGAAATCCTTAGCACATGCTAATGAGTCATTCAAATGAGCTTAGCTTCACTTGTTTGTTTGTCTTTCGGCTTTTCCCGGTTAGTCTTCGCACCAGCGGAACTCCATTCCGCTAATGATTGTTAGTTGATTTTTGCGTGCCGAGTTACCAGCCCTGATGCACAACCTTCAACGAAGGTATGCCCATTCACACATATCTCCACGCAGAAGATGCTCTAGCTGAGAATCGAACCAGACAGCGTCTTACTGTGAGGTGACAATGCTAACGCAGCACCACCACCACCGCGGGTCGCTCATTCAGATTTCAACTAAAGTACAGCTACTGGCATTATTTAAAGTCCTGTGATAGCTCAGTGTACTTATGCACTAATTTATTGTGCCAGTACACTCATTGGGGGGTTTAAAATCCCCTAGGGGTTTTATGTTTTACAACTTTTCTGTTTGCGTTCTTCACATGTACTGCATTTCCCAGATGTATCCATTTTATGTCCCCTTCCACTCTGCCTATTGTATGGCTCCCCATGCTAATATACTGCTATGAAGCACTGTGTGGAAATAATCATATCTGAAGTTGTCTCCATTTGTCCTTCAACCTGTGGGGGTGGGTGTCTCCCTCCTCCCTTCAGATCTAATTTGCCGCATCTGTGTAAACATTGTGATCCACTGCTCTGAGCTACTTTTTTGGTAAGGTTGTCTTGTGGTAGTTTTTCTATCTAGTTTTCTTCCTTCTACATTTCCTATCACCTTGCCTCCACGTTTGTGTCATTAGAAGAAAAAAAAAAAAAAAAAACTTTCTTCCATTCTATCATTAGGAGAGTGTTTTTGTGTTTGGGCCTCTACTTTCTTTTTAGGTATATCGGACCCTCCCAAACTGGAATTTCATAAGTGCATGGAGTGTGGGCCCCATACCTCTCAAATGTACAGATTTTTGAAGAATGTCCAGATTTTTGCTGGCAAATAGCCGAGGATTGAAGTCATTAAATAATGACAAACATTTGAGTTTAAGACTCCACGTCCTTCAGAAAATTCATGCTAATGCAAAACCTATTATTCTGTCAAATTTCTAAGTTTGTAAGAGCAATATTTAAAAAATGTCCCCATTTGTCCCCCCATCATTTTAGGCTTTGTCTACTTTGTCTTTGGTTGAGAGGTATGAGTGTGGCCATAAGCTTTCCCCAGCAAATGGCCACACTCTATGCGTTGAGTGTTTAGGGGTTGCTAATCTTGAGTCCTCCTGCTAGATCTGAGTGGGGTTCAGTCCCTGCGTATTGATCAACAGGAGGAACAAACTGATTCTGAAAGGCCTTCTCCCCAATCTTACCACCAGGGCCCAGGCCTCTAGTTCTACTGCTACCCCTGCTTTTTCCATCTTCACCCCGGCCTCTGGGACTCCACTTCCTCTTAAGAGGACTGCAGGTGGAGACAAACATAAGCATAGGGACAAGTCTAGGAAGCAGTCCCCCAACTGCTCATCCTCTTCAGGTCCCCCAGTCAAAATCAGCTTTACTCTGAGAATGGAGTCTCCCCAGCTCCATTCTCCCTCACTTCTCCCCAGAGCTGGAGGTACTTTGGACCCATTCCCTGGCCTCATCGTTACCCCACTGCTCCTCTAGGCCAGTGTCAGTGACCTCCTCATTCAGATCCACCTGTAGTCTTTCCGTAGCTGAGGTGGACAGAATAATTCAGAGATTTATCCACACCCAGATATGGATGGGGGGTCTTGCCTGCCCCCTCCACCTTCAGAGCGGGGGGCATGCAGTCCAGCTTCATTCCTATTACTCCTCCTCCGATCCAACCCCCCTGGTTTTGGAGTTCTCAGATCTGAGGGCACTTGGCATCGAGGGGTCAGTTGTGGCGGTACCTGGTATGTCGATGCAGGCTGTTACCTTGGGCGGGTCTGATCCGATGAGTTCAGATACGTCTGGCTGTCAGAGCCATAGCCTCAGTGCTGGTTCCAAGGGGATGGTTGGGTTTTTCAGAGCAGAGTCTTCCAATCGGAGTCTCAGCACCTGGAGGTTTGGCTCTGGCTCCCCTGTTGATGCAGAGGGTTGCAGATCTGTCTGTAGCCCCTTCTCAGGTAGTTCATTCTCCTTCTGCCATCATGATGGTGAGGGTTCTCTTGATCTTGATCCCATTGAGACCCTTGACAATCTCATCTTAGGAGTCCACCCTGTCACCTTCTGTTTCTGGTACAGATTCTGCCATCCTGCTACCTCAGGAACAGCTTCTTTGCTCCAGGAAGCTCCTGCACAGGAGCAGCCAGACATTTCTGAGTTTTTTGAGGAAGTGTCTCAAAAACATATGTATAAAAGGAGGCACATTGACTAGCCACTAGAGTCCCTCACAGAGGACACAGATTTGGAGGAATGGGAGGGTTTCCCCCGGTCACCCCTGAAGATGTCTCCTTCGGAGACATCATGGAGATATTTCATCAGTAAGGGGGGTGGTCTGCTCAGAAACCCAACCTAGACAAGTCAGTGTAACTGGAGGTATTTGGCACAGGACCCTCCCGCAGATCCACTGATGGATCTAATTACATCTCTGGCATGGAAGGAGCCTGACATGGTGGAGCTGATCCCCAAACACCATGACAATATATTGAGTGCTCCCTTGGCTAGAACCTACTGGACCAAGGGATGCCCCATTGATGCATGATAATGGCAGTGGCCACTAAGAAGGTGCTCACGCAGGAAAGCTCCACGGTCCATCTGACAGACTGAGAGTCCAGGATGATGGACCACTTTGAGAAGTGAGTGTACACTTCAGCCAAATTTTCAGTACATGCACTGAACTATATGGCACATGTAATTAGACTCGAGTGAGACCTAGTCAAGGAGATCACTAGGTCTACCCCAGGATCCATGTCGGTGGAGGGCAAGAAGGTTTTTCCCTGTCGTATGGCCAGCTTAACGTCAATTGCTAACACCTCTGTGTGGCTTCTCTCTCATGCTACTGAGGATGCTGCTAGAGCTGCCGGGATGGGTGTTGCCATCAGGCATCATGCCTGGCTCTGTACATTCTTGGAGCCCTTTAAGGCATCTTTTACTAACACCCTGTACGACTGTTGCACCCTGCTTGGAAAGTCGGTACATGACACACTCGTCCAGAGTGAGAAAGATGGGAAGACTCTGTCTGCCATTGGAAGCCACTTCTCCACCCCTCAACAAACCTTTTCAAGGAATTGGCAGGGGGCAAAGAAGATGTGGTTCTGGAAATCTTGGAGCTACTCCCAGGGCATTCAGGACTCCTCTTCCCCTAGAGGAAAAGGGGGATTCGATAGATGTCACCCCAGAGGCAGAGGGGGTCTGATGAATCGGGGGGGGGTCTTGAGAGCCTTTCTCAGACAGGCCTTCAGAGCAGCCCTGAAGGGTTGCCTGGCTGCTTAGCTCTGGAGGCAGTCAGGGGACTCTTCCCACTACACCCAAAAGCCTGGGAGTCAATCACATTTGATCATTGGGTGTTGCAGATCATATCCAGAGGCTATTCAGTCCCCTTCATTCAACCACTTTTCCTGCCCAAACACATCCCAGACATTCCACCCACGCAAAGGGAGGAGGCAGCACTGGAAATTGCAAAGCTGCTAGAAAAGCGAGTCATCCAGCCCGTCCTCCTAGACCAAATCCCTGCTGACTCCATTTCAAGTTCTAGATTTCATTGGAGCTCAGTTGGACTCTACACAGACTAAGGCTTTTCTGACCTCAGACAGAATTCAGTCCTTGAAACTTCATGTCATGTGTATCCTTCAAGCCCAGTTGCCAATGGAAGAATTGGTCTTACGGCCATTGGGGGTCTGTGGCAGCCATGATCACCCTCATGCCTATGGCTCGATTACACATGAGGATACTACATTGGAGTCTGGCAGTTCATTGCTAGATCTTCCATTTTCTCACCCAATTTGTGTATCTTGAGCATGCAGGGATTCTGATCTATGTGGATTCTTTCCCTGGATCTTCTTCAGGGTCATCCCTTTATTCTGCCAGACCCATTGGCCATGGTGACCATGGATGCCTCCCTACTCGGGTGTGTGAGGCATTGTTTGAGTAGGACAGTCCAAGGCAAGTGGTCCCACACGAGACTCAATTACATATTAATGTCTGGGAGATGAGGGTGGTGCTCTTAGCATTGCAAGCTCTCCATGCTGATCTTCCTCTCAGGATGATTGCTATCTAGACTGACAGTATATTGATTGTCTGGTACATAAACAAACAGGAAGGAACCAGGTCTTACCCCTTGTGTTGCGAGGCCATGAGAGTGTGAGAGTGGGCGATCTCCACCCATCGTATTCTCGTGGCATCGCATATTCTGGGGAGGTCCAACATTCTAGCAGACAGGCTCACCAGGTGCATTCTGATGCCTCATGAGTGGTCTCTGAAACCTTTGGTAGCGAAACATATTTTTCTCAAGTGGGGTCAGCCTTTCTGTGATCTCTTTGCCTCTCCTTCTAACGCGAAGTGCAGAGAGTTTTTTTGCTCTGAAACCCCCACAGGGGAAATGCTCCAGAGATGCTCTGATCCATGCTTGGCCCTCTGGTCTTCTGTAGCTTGCCCTCTTCTCCGTCTGATCCCAAAATTCCTTCAGAAAGCTCACAGGCTGGGAAGCTCAGTTTTCCTCATTGCCCATTCTGGTCTCGACAAGTCTAGTTCCCCTCTATATGGTCTCATGTAGTGTGTCCTCCATGGACATTTGATCCAGTTCCGGATCTCATCTCTTATCCTTCAGGGATATCTCACCTTGATCTTGTCAGTCTGAATCTCACCGCTTGGGTGCTCTGGTTCACATGATAGTCAGGACTCCCGGGTTATCCTCACCAGTCAAAAAGATATTAGTTGCGACTCATACGTCTTCCACTAGGAAGATTTATTCCAGAAAATGGAAGTGTTTTGCTATCTTGGCATCTCAGCATGATCTAGATCCTTCTACTGCTCCAATTCAGATGGTTCTCAAATTTTTGGCAAAGATTTTTCACCGCGGCGCCAGTTATTCCACTGTCAAGTTCCAACTGGTAGCTATATCTAATTTTCATGTAGGTGACAACACTGCTTCTGTAGCTTTTTCTAAGCTTTGCAAGGCCTTTTTGAAGGGTATCTTTTTGCTCTGGCCACCAATTAAGGACTCAATGCCTCCTTGGGATTTACACTGGTTCTGCAAGCTCTTGTCTCATCCCCCCTTTGAACTGGCAGCTTCAGTAGATTTACAGTTCTCGTCTTGGAAAACCGCTTTCCTTATTGCCATTACATCAGGCAAAAGGGTTTTGGAAATTCAGGCATCAATCAAACCTCCATATATGATCTTTCATAAGGACAGGTTGTCTTTATGTACTAATCCCTCTTTCCTTCCCAAGGTGGCTTTGGAATTGAATATTTGTCAGGTTATTAATCTCCCTGTTTTCTTTCCAAATTTTCAGAACAAGGGAGAGTACAAATTGCATTTGTTGGATGTTCATAGACTATTGCGTTTTTATTTGCATAGGACTGTCTTTCCCTAAATATGACCAAGTATTTGTTTCTTATTCTAAGCCCTTTCTACGGAAGCGCAAGTTAGCATTGCTCATTGGATTTCCCCATGTATTATCCTGGCATACTCAGCTAGAGGTTTACCCCCACCAGAACATGTTAAGGCACATTCGACTAGATCCTTAACTACTTCAGCTGCCTTCTGGTCCAGAGTTTCACTGGATATTTGCTCTGCAACCACTTGGGCATTTTCACATACTTTCATTTCACACTATAAGTTGGACATTCTATCCAGGAACAGGACATCCTGTGTCACAGGTTGAAGAACAAATGAAGACAACAACTTCAGATAAAGACGTTATCTACTCACCATAACATTCCATCTCAGTTTTTGCTCTGCATTTATCTTCAGCCATCCCTGCTTCCTTCCTCCTGCCTTTTGTGGCTGCATGGTGGTCTGGATAGAAGAGGTATAGTCACCTCCTTAGAATGCATTTGTTACTCTTTTCATATCTGAAGACCTATGTTTAAGGCTTTGGGTCAGGTTAGGCTACTATGGTTAGCAGCAAACCCGATCTGAGGGAGGAGGGAGATGGGCATTATGGGTAGGGGAGGAGCTTGGAGCTCGGATCAGATGCTGGAAATGTGGCTGAGTCTGATCCGGTCGGATCTGAGTACACCCCCCCCCCCCTCAGGTCGAAGACAAATAAAGAGCAGCAACTCCGATGGAACGTTGTGAGTACATAACTTCTTTTTCAGTTCCTTTGAAGAGTACTTTTTTGCTTTCTTTTGTCATCCATCTGCACATGTATTAAATTTCCCAGCTATTTATGTTTAATGATCTCTTCCACTATGAATGCTACAGTGGCTTCCCTTGCCAGTAAACTATGTTCATGCTATCATGTGGACTGAATTGCTGGATTGGCTCCCGTCAGGGTAACACAAATTATTTTTCTTAATGGTAGTCACGGTATAGTACAGGTCCAGTGCTGGCACCCTGATGTTGTCAGGACTGGTACGGATTAGTACATAATGTTACTTCATTGTATCCCACCTCTTACATGTATATGTCACATTCTTCAAAACTGATGCATTGTCATAGATCCACCTTAATTGTGCTTTTCCATCAAATGTCCTGCTGTGCATCTCCACGGGCACTTTTATGTTTTGATGCAGTTATTATAGTGTAACCTATACTCCACTCTCGGCCATCTGTGGCACTTTCCTTTCCATTGCACATTTCTCCACATATGCACTTATTGCTGTAGATTATGTCAACATTCTACAACTGTGAATGCACACTCACGTAGACTGCTAGGGGTTCTCGTGCACTGTCATTGTTTAGCTCAGCTGCATGTGCTCACTGTGGCACAAAATGGTTTATCATGATATAGCCATGAATCTGTGTTGTAGCACACCCATCTAATTGCAACTTAGAAATTTCAATGGATTATGGACTAAGTTGCTTCATAAATGGGCTGTTTTATACTTGTATTTTAAAAGGGCAATGACTGTAAATATGATCATTTTAGCAGCTTTACTAGTGATCAGAGTATGAACATGCTTGTGTTTATGGACTTCTCAGCAGTATTTACTGTAGACATCTAGGACCAGAAATGCTGGCTTTGTCTTTGTCAAACAAGGAGAACAAGAAAACTTTGTGTCTGGATGTATTCATTTGGTATAATAAAATGTGACAGTAAGTCATAACACTGGCTATTACTTGTCTTATGTTTTGTCCTTTCTGGTGAAAGTTTTCATAATCTGTGCTCTTATCCTTATAAAGATTTACATTGGTCTCAACTCTTACTGCTTCATTTGCTACATCAATTCTACATTAATTTAGTCAGCATAGTAACTTGTGTTGAGTGTTATTTTCTTCAATCAAAACTAAAATCAGAGAGCCGTTATTGCGAGAAGTGGCTGCCCCTTTGATTACGGTCTGTAACTTTATTTTTGC
>NW_025053983.1:0-9650 GCF_019279795.1 Protopterus annectens
GAGAAGAGAGATTTCCCAGCTGAGTTGTTGGCTTTGGTGGTATCTAGAAGGTGTTTGGTTACTGCAGTCAAGAGATTGGGCTGAGGTATATAGTTGAATGAGTTTTTGGAGAGAAGGGATTTTATCGGGTTGGTGGAGAATTTTGTAGGCAAAGGTTAGTTGATTAAAACGTAAAAGCTGTGGGAATTCGAGACAACTAAGCTGTTTTAGTGCTGTACAGTGATGTGATGTATGTAAAGCTGCAGTGGCAAATCTTGCTATTTTATTATAGCAAGATTCCAGTTGGTTTAGGTCCAATTTACAGAGATTAGTTAATACTGGGGAGGCATAGAGGAGGGTTGATAGGAGGTATGTGCAGGCTATGGTAATTTTTGTGTTATTTGTAAGAAATTATGTCTATATAGGAGACCTATTTTCTTGTGAACCATTTTGATGGTTTGGGCTATGTGAATGTTGAATTTCAGGTTGTTATCAATTTCTATCATGAGCAGTTTAGTGTGAGTGCTTGGGGTGATCATAGTTTTGTTCCTAGAGAAGATATTAAAGGACTGGGAAGGTGAGGGGAATCTGGTTGGGCTAAAAAGTAAGAGCTTAGTTCTGTTGGGATTTAGAATTGGTTGTGAGTTTATGAGCCAAGTTTCTACTGACAGAAAGGATTCTTGGGTTCTGGTGTGGAAGTCTTCCAATATGGGGGCAGCACATGTTAGGCTGGAGTCCTACACTTCATGACATACAGTGGGCACCATCCATACAAATACTGTTGCAGGACAAGTTATGTCAGTTGCTAGTCTCTCTACCAATAGAGGCCTATTGTCCTTGAGCACAGCCAAAATGGCAGCATCATGTTTTGCACCCATGTGTATTCGGGCTAGTTGGAGCATCTGTGCCACCGTACCTTGACTCCATGATAATTCTTGTATTTACTTAATTCAAAATAAAATGGAGGCAAAGTGGCTTTTGGTGGGTTGTGGACTAACATTTTCAGTGGCAGCAACAGCAGGTGAGTGAAGTAATCTTTAAGTTTTAAAAGGTTAACTATCTTTCTACAAAGCCTTGTGGCACACCTGTTGACCTCTGGAGTCATTATTTAAGTTGACCTTCAAACTTCTTTCCGTTTGCAGTTGCTGCCCTTCAATAGCCTGATAATTTATATAATTTCATGAGCATTTCACCAACTACAGATAGTCTGCCTGCAATGTGCATTACTTTGTCTGCATTGTTTTAGTCCCTTAAAAAGATGTAAACTCCTTTGTGCTCTGAAGATGTTATTATTTATGAAGAGTACAGTGTGACCCTATTACAAGTCAAAGAAAATCAGATTCAGTTTTACTAAACTTATGTCAGTAAAGTTCTGTTGGGATAAAGTCTACATTTAGAGGTCAGTCTTTCAGCAAGGACATGAAAGTAGGTAGACCTTAACTGATTAGCTTCCTGCAAACTTAAATTAATACATACAGAGGAACAGACAGATGATGTTACTTCAGTGAAGGCTTTGTCAGCATTTTAGCCAATTTCTTGGTTCAGAAACGTTACGGGTACAATCCTGAATGGAACCCACATTGTAGGGCTCATCACTGATGTATAATTAAGTTGCAATAAGTATACAAAAATCCTGTAACTGACGTTTATATTGGAGGGTACAATAGGGAAGGTCGGTGCAGTGTTTGATTGGCAGACAGCCTGATATTTGCAATATAATGCAGTGACATTTTTATTTTTTAGTGAAAGGATGATGAGGGTGCCCGCCTTACTTAAAAGGGTCTGAAAAGTATTTAAAGAAACTATCCAGTAGCTAGACATGCTTCTGAGTGAAGAGAACATTGAGATTTTCCAAGTTAGGCTAAACTGTTACAACATCTGTATGCAACTCAAGATATGTAACCAGCCTCCCTTGTATTTAAAGGTACCAGCCATTTGTGATATAAACCATTAGAAATATGTAGAATGCAGGTTGAGGGACCCTTGATAAATTTGTTTGTAGTACCAGAAGGCATATATTTATTTTACTTAATTTCCAGTTGTTACCTCTGAAGTCTAGTAAATCAGTTATTGAAACCACAGGGAGCATTTTCTCTAATAACAACAAAAGTGGACTAAACATAACAGATTACAAATCATCTGCACACTGCAAAGCATAAAGAAATGACTTCATTGGATAAAGATAATTAATAATAATGTAAACAGAAGGGCACATAGTGCTGACCCCTGGGGTACTCTAAAATAAAAGCAATAAGGTTCAGAAAAAACTTTCTCAACCATAACCCTACTGTTTACTTTAGCAGTAAAACAATATGAGAAGAGAAGGAGGTTACTGGGAATATCTCCATGTGCCATATAGCCCTGTAGTGGGGTACAGCTAAGTTATCTGACCTGAAGAACAGTGTCTACACCTGCCCCATAACTCATACTCTGATGGTCTTACTGTAGTACAGCCAAGTTATCTGACCTCAAGAACAGTGCACACCCCTCCTCCATAACTCATACTCTGATGGTCTTGTACTGGGGTACAGCTAAGTTATCTGACCTCAAGAACAGTGTCTACACCTGCCCCATAACTCATACTCTGATGGTCTTACTGTAGTACAGCCAAGTTATCCGACCTCAAGAACAGTGGATGCCTCTCCTCCACAACTCATCCTCTGATGGTCTTACTGTAGTGGGGTACACCAAGTTTCATTTAGTTTCAGGTGCCTGAGATACAAGATGCTGAGGAAGAGATTACCAGTTGTTTACAATAGGAAGTCATTCCCAGTGCACAATTTCTGAGTGTGTCACTGCTGATGCACAATTTCTGAGTGTGTCAGTGCTGGATCACAGTTTCTGAATGTGTCACTGCTGATGCATAATTTCTGAGTGTGTCACTACTGGTGCACAATTTCTGAGTGTGTCACTGCCGGTGCACAATTTCTGAATGTGTCACTGCCGATGCACAATTTCTGAGTGTGTCACTGCCGGTGCACAATTTCTGAGTGTGCAGTGGCAGTGATTCCTTTCCTTTGGGAGACCCTTCCACAAGAATCTCCTACAGTTAAGTTTTTTGCTCTTCTGTGTTTTTACCATTACTTTTCAGTGCAGACTTGCAGCATGTTGAGTTTTGGTATTCAGGTTTCAGTAGTGGAGTCATTCCATTTATCATAACAATTTTCTTCTCTCTTATTAATTTTATCTATCCTGTTAACTTGGTAAGTGTCACCCTGACATTTTCTAATAATTGATCAAACTTCTGTAACCCAACACTCCTATATTAGGACAAATTGTTTATGTCGTTTTCCTTCTGCTACACATTTTCGTTGCATTGTATCGACCATTGTATCTTATTTACTTCTTTCACTTAATTCTCATTGCATTTAACATATTGTGGGTGCCTGTCAATTCTTCAGTTGTTGTTTTGGTAAATGCTGATAGACTGAGTGATGTTCGACAAAACTACTTTAATCAGCAGCGCAGGTTTAATCTTTCCCCACTGCTGTACCTCCACAAAGTTGGTATATATAAGTTCAGGAGGTGCTAGGGATGCAAGGGGAGGCTTACACTTCTGCAAAAACAATCATGTGCAAGGTTTGATGGAAATAGTTTCCAAGAATGGCTCTCGATGTATTTGCGTTCACCAAAACTGCTGTTGATCACTCAGCATGTATGCGATATTGTGTACAACGTCTTACGTTTTCACTCTGAACATGCCATTATTTAATCCTCGTTATGTTAGAATCCTACCAGGCCTGGGACATTCCTGACAAGGGCCTACAGATCGATGTAAACTGAACATTGCACTATATTTAGAATGCCAGCTTTTTAATTATGTTTTTTTATTGTATAATGTGTACTTTCTTAAGCTATACTATGAGCTTACTACTAATTATTCAATGTTATTTTACTTTTGTACTACCCCATCAAGCCCAGGTTGTGCCTGAAAGGGGCCTGCAGACCAGTACACTATCCCAGTTAAAGTGATTTGCTGACATTTGGAAGCTTACCTTTACATCACAGCATATAGTCCCTAACTGCTAAACAATACTTTCGCCCATCAAGGAGCATTTTTGGAATATTCTTCACCAAGAAAAATACTTCCAAACATGTTTTCCATATGATAACAGCACTGAGTAAAAACAGGGAATTTTAACCTCACCAATGTTGGCATACGAAAAATGTGAGTTGTGTACACAGACTTTAAAGGGTGCATCTCTGGGCATGAGCGAATATACTTCATTATAGGTCATGGATGCACTGCATGTTAATCAAAGGTAACATCACAGCAAGAAAACTAAATTTATTTGGGCCATGGTTTAATAAAACGTTTACAAAGGTTATTAAACAGCCAGTCCCAAAAATGAAAGGAAGGACAAGTGAGAAAATATATTCTGACACCTGAATCAGATGTCACAATGTATATAAAAATGTTGGCAAATCACTTTAACAAATGTAAAATAAATACATTATTTCTAGTTGTGGGTTTAAAATCTAACTTATCAAGTACTAGGGATAAATTAACTGTTAAAAAGTAATCAGAATAGATCACTTACGAGGTTGTATAATGGATTTCATTTCCTTCCAAGCATAGTACTGCAGGGGGCCATTGCATACCCCAACATTCAAGTCACGCTTTACCAACTTACTTCCCACATTTGTTAAGTTACATCTGTAAAAAATAAATAAATTAATGAATTAATTAAAAAGGCCATTTTCTTTAAATATATATATATATATATATATATATATATATATATATATATACACACACACACACACACACACACACACACACACACACACACACACACACACACACACACACACACACAAGGATGATGCAGCTTAGTTTTAAGAAGGCAGATAATTAAACATATACTCACTTTTCATACTTTTTCATGGTGGTCTTAATTTCCTGCATTGAACAGAGTGGAAAAGTATATCAAAGCGAGCTCTCATCAAATTATTTTTGTTTCAGATCTAAATATAGCATTGCTCTTGCTATGACATGCAAGAACTCTGGAAACTATGCAATGTAATGTCTGCTGTTTCATGAGCTGAATTCTGAGGTCATTTTCTCTTAAAAAGTTATTTCATACAAAATGTTACTTTGCAGTACAACTTATACTCCTAGTATATTTATCATCTAAAAAAAGAATTGGAAACAGTCATCCATCTTGTTGCTGGGTATGATACATTCATGGCAAAGGGTCTGGTTATTGAAGGTACAGGAGTATAGCAAGACTGTTGCATTAGGCATTGTGCAAGCAATACAATATTGAAGTAGGTGAGAACATTGTAAGCATGAACCACAAAGCATTGCAACAATAATGTTTATATCACATGCAGTCACCAGTGTCAACAATAATAAAACCAGTTATTGTAACAATAATGTTTATATCACATGCAGTCACCCGTGTCAACAATAATAAAACCAGTTATTGTAACAATAATGTTTATATCACATGCAGTCACCCGTGTCAACAATAATAAAACCAGTTATTGTAACAATAATGTGTCAACAATAATAAAACCAGTTATTTAAAAATAATGTTTATATTACATGCAGTTACCAGTGTCAACAATAATAAAACCAGTTATTGTAACAATAATGTTTATATCACATGCAGTCACCCGTGTCAACAATAATAAAACCAGTTATTGTAACAATAATGTTTATATCACATGCAGTCACCCGTGTCAACAATAATAAAACCAGTTATTGTAACAATAATGTTTATATCACATGCAGTCACCAGTGTCAACAATAATAAAACCAGTTATTTAAAAATAATGTTTATATTACATGCAGTTACCAGTGTCAACAATAATAAAACCAGTTATTGTAACAATAATGTTTATATCACATGCAGTCACCAGTGTCAACAATAATAAAACCAGTTATTGTAACAATAATGTTTATATCACATGCAGTCACCAGTGTCAACAATAATAAAACCAGTTATTGTAAAAATAATGTTTATATCACATGCAGTCACCCATGTCAACAATAATAAAACTAGTTATTGTAAAAATAATGTTTATATCACATGCAGTCACCAGTGTCCACAATAATAAAACCAGTTATTGTAAAAATAATGTTTATATCACATGCAGTCACCAGTGTCAACAATAATAAAACCAGTTAGTGTAACAATAATGTTTATATCACATGCAGTCACCAGCGTCAACAATAATAAAACCAGTTATTGTAAAAATAATGTTTATATCACATGCAGTCACCGGTGTCAACAATAATAAAACCAGTTATTGTAACAATAATGTTTATATCACATGCAGTCACCGGTGTCAACAATAATAAAACTAGTTATTGTAAAAATAATGTTTACATCACATGCAGTCACCAGTGTCAACAATAATAAAACCAGTTAGTGTGGCTTAAAATCAACTTTATTTCATACAAAAGATGGTAAGCGCTTTCACACCTTCACAGCGCTTCTTCAGACCATTAATACAACAAGTTCAAATAAACACAATTTATTGAAAAAAATCATTAATTACAAATCTAGTGGGCTAATGCATGTGACTTCAATACTGGTATTAAAGGGACAGCCTCATTAAGACATAAGCCCTTGTCTGCTCAGAACTCAAGTATCCAGTTAACTTCTAAGCATTCTGTGGGTTTTTTAATGTCCCCTCCCCTTTTGCCAGCTTTATACAATTGTAGAACTAAAAAATGAAAAGTACGCTCATTACCAGCTGCACGTATATGCCTATACAAAGCATTCCTTAGATTGCATTTCTTTATTTAGTACAGATGTCCTCTTATGTGATCTTTAAGTGTCCTATTTGTTTTTCCTACATAAAACCTACAACACAGTTTACAGATTGCTAAGTACAGTAAGTTACTGCTTTTACAGTCAGCATAAAAAACTGAAATAGTAAATGAGCAGTAGATGGATGGACATAACATTTGTCATTACAAATGAATTTACACATATTACATGTACGTTGGTTTGGACATGTGCTGAGGAGGGATGCTGAGTATATTGGGAAAAAGATGCTAAGGATGAAGCTACCAGGTAACAGGAAAAGAGGAAGGCCTAAGATAAGGTTTATGGATGTGGTGAGAGAGGACATGCAGGTGGTTGGTGTGACAGAGCAAGATGCAGAGGACAGGAAGAAATGGAAACAGGTGATCTACTGTGGTGACCCGTAATGGGAACGCCCGAAAGAAGATGATGATGATGACATGTTCGACATCAAAACTACCATTTCTATTGGACTTAGGATTCTCTTCTCTACCTATATTATAATGTAATCTACATTTTAAAGAATGACTGTTTATAAAACAAAAGTGGGGAGTATCATCTAAAAACATTTTGCACTTGTAATCTGTCAATAAAATTAGACAGTTCTTTCTTTAATGTCACAAACTAAATGTGCATTATTTGAATATGTTAAATTCATCCTAAAATTATTAGAATTAATGTTATCTCTAGGGACAATATTATTATCAGAGAAGTAAGGTCTTGCATAATCTTCTCTATGTGATAATACCTCATCAATAGTGTGATCAGTTACCTCATCAATAGTGTGATCAGTTACCTCATCAGCAGTGTGATCAGTTACCTCATCAATAGTGTGATCAGTTACCTCATCAATAGTGTGATCAGTTACCTCATCAACAGTGTGATCAGTTACCTCATCAATAGTGTGATCAGTTTCACTTTCATTATAGCCTCTAGCTAAGAAGTCAACTTTCATTTCTTTAAAAGTATCTAACATAATATCTCTGTTGTTAAGTCTGGCTGCGCTATAAATCTGATATGTATGTGACAGGGATGCATACTATCTCTGTGTAAAACATGTTTCTTTACTTTTTTTTATAAATACTGTAGATAGTTTATTACCATTTATCATCAAACGTACACCAAAAATTCAATATGCTCATAAGAAAACATCATAGTAAATTTTAGAAAAGATGTAGTGTTGTGCAAATAACTGACAAATTCATTTAATGCTACAGCTGGTTCATTCCAGATCATAAATACATGGTCAACAAAACAACCATAATAAAGGATAGACTGTCTAGTAAATAATAATAATGTTTTATATGCAGTTATTATTATTATTATTATTATTAATAATTTTTAATGTCTTACCATAAGAAACATTAGTGAGTCCTGTTTCTCTATCTGTGACTGGATGTCTTTTATTACCTTGCGTATGTGGTCAGTTTCTACATTAATGCTCTTCAGACGTTTTTCCATCTCCTTCAGGATCTGTGCTTCATCCTGCCTGAGCTGTTGGATCAAGTTTTCTTTCTTCTCATTGAGAAACTTAATCATTTTAGTGAACTGTAGTATAATGTTCACTTCCAGATCCCAGGCCTTATCCTAGAGGGGAGAAACATTTTACCAGATTATGCTCATGTGATCAGCTTAAGACCAACACAGATGATGCTAGGTGACTCTGGTTGCAAATATTACTGAATAGCAGCTGAATACGGCACTGAGTTACCAGTACTTAGTTTAAAATCTGTTAACCAGCCATTAACTACCTTATTGGTATACTGGTTTCAAGGTGACTACATGTGTGTTTAACAAACTGGGCTTGAGAACAAATTGATGTTTGCATAGGTTGTGACGCCCGTGCACTGGCCCAGCAATCAAGGAGCCTCAGTCCTCACCACTAACACCAGTGAGGGGCATCCATGTTGGGAAAGGATAACAAATACACACACAGTAAAGTACAATTTAACACCAGTGAGGGGCGTCCATATTGGGAAAGGATAATAAATACACACACCATAAAGTACAATTTAACACCAGTGAGGGGCATCCATATTGGGGAAGGATAATAAATACACACACAGTAAAGTACAATTTAACACCAGTGAGGGGCGTCCATATTGGGAAAGGATAATAAATACACACACAGTAAAGTACAATTTCTCATAAGAGCACACAGAGATCACACTCAGTCTGGGGCTGGTTTCCCCCTTTCTCTCCAGGTCCCCAATAAGACTCCCCACTGGCACAGCTATAGGGTCCAGATCTCAGCCAGCTGGGCAAGCTAAAACTTCCAGCACCCTCTCTGTCCAACCAGTGCTTCATGTCCCTGCCCAAGTAGCTGACACACACACACTTTGAGATAAGAGTTATATATAAACACACAGACTCTCCTGGGGAAGGCTGGCACAGATTCTCCAGCTGTGCCTTTTTTACCCAGACTATATGGTAGAAATCACTGCTACCTTCCAGCTAATATTTATCAGCTACCCAAAGGCCCTTAAAAGGGTGTCCAATTATTACTGTGCAATATTATTATAAAATGGTAAGTGCGACTAAACAGTCAAGGCTTCTTAGAGTGACTTGGTCCAGGATCACTTTATACATGCAATGTACTCTTAGAGCTTAACTTATCTCTACACAAAACAGCCATAGTTGAAAGGGTTTAAAATATTTAATAATAAATAATAAAAACACAAGACAATACTTCTTACTACACAGTGCTAGTCAAGAGTTCAGAGATCACAGAGAAATACTTAAAATACTACAGTAGTACAGTTCTGACATCACAGAAAAATGCTTAGTCAAATCTTCCTATTTCTAAGAGAAAAGACAATTCTAAATTAAACTTACTTACAGAACACAGGCAGAGTGCTGATGAGTTGGATGGTCAAGATAAAAATGGTTAATGCTCTCTGATTCTCTCTG
>NW_025053984.1:0-10118 GCF_019279795.1 Protopterus annectens
CCCCAGATTCTCCTGCCAGATGTATTTTCTACTGAGGCTGCCCATAACCCAGATTCTCTGCCCCCTGCCCCAAGTTCAAACCAGATAG
This sequence comes from Protopterus annectens, assembly GCF_019279795.1. Taxonomy (NCBI): domain Eukaryota; kingdom Metazoa; phylum Chordata; order Ceratodontiformes; family Protopteridae; genus Protopterus; species Protopterus annectens. Next base: position 89 of record NW_025053984.1, read on the forward strand.
ATACTTCCAGCAGGGTTTCCAAAGCTCACAAGTACTTGTGCATAAGAGTCCTAGGGTGTGATCCAGAAACTATTTCTCAAGAGCCCCAAAGGTGTTAAGGCTTCTGTGGTTAAGAATCCGGTTCCTCTGGACAAAGGATGCTACAGGCCCTGGATAGGTGGGGTAAAAACTGTATACCTCTTCTACTTTGGCTGAGAGCTTTAAATTGTCAATTTCATATGCTCAGGTATCAGAATTATTTTGCTAAGTCAATTGAAATGTAAAGTGGATGCTTTGTCTGAGGTGTTGACTGTAAGGAGCTTCAGGATTTAGTATGCTTCAGACCAGGTTGGTAAGCATTCTTTGCAGTGTGGTTTGATGCTTTACAAGCTTCCTTCCAGGGTGGCTGCTACTAGTTCTGTTGTTCAAGACATGCCTGGAGAAGCGGGATCTGAAGTCACTTGTCAGAGCATGTTAAGGCTCGCATTATGGATGCTCCTTTGCAATCTGATGTTCTTTTGGCCCTCCAGTGGAATCAGTTTTGAAAAATGGAGAGAGAAAAAGCTAAGTCTAATGCAGGCGGTGAGACTTCTTACAGATTCAGCCCCTAAGTTCCGTAGTAGGAATTGGCCTGCCCCTGGGGATGGTCTTTTCCTCTTCAATTTTCATTCTAGGGGTGAGTCAGGTCGATGAGTAGAGGTGGGGAGCTTCCTCTCAGGGGCCCTGTTGCTTCTAGGCTCTTTGAATTCCTTTACCCTCTCTGCTGGGGTGGGCAGGAGTCAGTCCTTCTAGCCAGTCCCAATGACCTGTGTCTTCAGCTGCCCGGACTCTGCTTTGCTGGCAGCTCCTCTAGGAGGAAAACTGGGACTTTTCAAAGAGGAATTGGCATTTGGTTACCCAAGACAAATGGGTATTGGACATTATAACTCGAGGCTACAGAGTTTTATTTTCACAAAATTGCCCTCCTTTCAAAGGTATGCGGGGATGTGCCTCATCAGCAAAGACTGGAGCGCAGGCACAGATTTTTTTCCTCTGCTCCGGTTGAGAGCAATACAGGCAGTTCCTTCTGTGGACAGAGGCACGGGGTTTTATTCCCATCTTTTCTTAGTGCCAAAGAGGAAATGCTTGGAGGCCCATTCTGGATTTATCCATTCTGCAAACACCTTTCTGGAAATTCCGAAATTCAAGATGTGCGCTGCAGTGAGCTGTTTATGCTAGGCGGAGATCACTGGATGGTGACTTTGGATCTCAAGGAGGCCTATCTCGCTATCACATTCTTATCAGGCCCAGTTGCAGGAAATTCCTGAGGTTTCGGACTGGGAATTTGCATTATCAGTTCTCTGCATTGCCCTTTGGCTTATCTACTGCGCTAGGGTATTCACAAAAAGTCCTGGCTCCATGTAATAGCTTTTCTCTGGCTAAGGGAATTCAAGTTTATCATATCTGGACGATTGTTTGATACTAGCTCAGGGCAAGCCACGAACTAGCTTCGACATCTGCAGATTTGTGATGACAGTTTTCAGATGCCTAGGGTATTCTGTGAACGAAATAAAGTCCAGTCTAGCACCCTCACAGGAGATGTGTTTTCTGGGTGTGAGACTGAATACAGCTACTCCAGATGGCATCTCTTACCCCGGACAAACAAAAGAAATCTTCACCTATACTTCCAACAGCTATCCGTAATGTCCAGGCTGACTGCAAGGACAGTCCTTCAAGCAGACTTTGGGGTTCACTTGGCATCTTGCATTCTAGTACTTTGAAAGTGCCAAACTGCATACATGAGGAAGCCACAGTGGTATCTCAAAAGCGTTTGGACTCAACACAGCCACGATTTGGATACTGTCATTGGATCTCCCTTGCATTCAGAAAGAATTTGTGTGGTGGGCTCAGGAATGTCACCTAAACAAAGGGACTCTCTGTGACCCAAAGTGCCAGGAGGCAAGTCAGATCATGCTAACGACAGACGCATGCAGGAGTCAGCCTGGGAGGCTCATTTCAAAAGGAAAATGGATTCAAGACTCATGCTGGCCCCGGAGTTGCTCACTTGCATATCAACATGAAGGAGATGCTGGCAGTTCAATTTTGCATTAAAAGCATTCAAGGATCTACTTAGGACGGGATGTTGATTCGAACAGACAACACAACTATCATGTAGGTACATCAACAAGCAGGGGGAACTCATTCTTACCCTCTTTGCAGACAAGCAATGCACATTGCAGGAAACTGCTTTGGATCTCATCACTCTTCAGGCACAGTTTCTGCCAGGAGCACAAAATTCGTTAGCAGATGTTCTGAGCAGACAGATGGTGGATCCTCACGAATGGAAGTTGGATCCTCAGGTATTTTGTCAGTTGACCATGGCTTGGGGAACCCCAGACATAGATCTGTTCGCTTCTCCTCTGAATTCCCAACTGCCTCTGTTTTGCACGAGGCTGTTTCATCCGAAAGCCTGGAAAATAGATGCACTATCCTTCAGTTGGAGCAACCTTCACGTGTATGCCTTTCCTCCTCTGCCTCTTCTTCCACAGGTCCTGTTGAAAGTGGAGGGACAAACCTTGCATGATCCTGTAATAGCACCCGGATTGGCCTCATCAACATTGGTACCCTCTGCCATGAGGGAGCCTAATTCGCGGGACACCTTGGCCACGACCAATGATTCCTCACTTATTGTCTCAAGAAAACAATCATTTCTCAATGTCAGGGTGCAATCCCTACATCCAGGACAGCCTAGGCGCATTCAGTTTTAGAGGATGAGGCCTTCAGCTCCCTCAACAAGTTTTGGATGTCCTTTTGGAAGCCAGGCATCCTAGTACTCGGAAAGTTTATGCTGATAAATGAAGAGATTTTTTCTTTGGAGTTCAGCTAAAGGCCTTGATGTCACGTTGCCTAATTTGAGTTGTACTTTGCAATATTTGGCTCATGTTACTGGACAAGGGTTTTGTCCTTCTCTTCTATAAAAGTGCATGCTGCAGCTGTTTCTGCTCACTATGATGGTGATCCTCCTTTATTTTCACATCCTTTGTTAAACAGTTTCTTAGAGGGCAAAGAATATAAGACCCCGCTGAAGGGCTCCTACTCCCTGCCTGGGATCTTAATTTTGTTTTGGAAAAGCTGACTCTGCCTCCTTTTGAACCTGTAGCTACAGCTGAATTACGTTGCTGTCTTGAAGACTGCTTTTATTGGCTGTTACTTCTGCTAGAAGGGTGTCTGAATTACAGGCTCTCATGGCAGTGGAACCTTTTCTGATTTTTCACCAGGACAGAGTTTCCTTGCGTACTAATCCTACTTTTCTGCCTAAGGTAGTTTCTAAAGTGGCATTGCACCAATCTATACATTTGCCTACTTTTTATGCTAACCCCCAAAATGAAGGGGAAAGTGTTTTGCATTCTTTGGATGTGCATAGGCAGTTACGGTATTATTTGTTCAGAACCTATGAGTTCCGGAGATCTCAACAGTTATTTGTTTCATTTGCTGTGGCTTCAAGTGGGAAAAGCCAGCCGGTCCCGTCCTCCGCTGTCTCGAAACAAACTATTTCCAAGTGGATCGGCCATTGTATTGATTTTTGTTACTCTCATCATGGTAAGGAGGTTCCAGTTGTGATCAGGCCTTATTCTACTAGGGCTACGGCCACCTCTACTGCTTTTTTGAGAGGGGTAGCTACGAAAGACATTCTAGAGGCAGCTACTTGGAGTTCTGTACATACCTTTACAAAGCATTATCATTTGCCTCTTTATTCTAGGTCTAGGGCTGGGTTTGCCACTGCAGTCTTACAGGGCATGTCTGCAGCTCCTCCTGCTATTTAGTTGGCCAGCCTCCCTTTTTCCGTTGCTCTGGGATTCTACCCATTTGTTAGGACTGCAGCAATGGGAGATGACAGACATAGTACAGTTTTGTACCTACCATAAATGTAGATGTTCGAGGATCTCATTGTTGCAGTCCTATTTTCCCTCCCTCCTTCCCCCTTTAACAATTAGATAATAACACACACACACACACAACAATGGGGTTTTTGGGTGGTGTTTTCTTTTTTGCATTCTGACGTCTGAGGCAAGAAAGACTGAGGTTATGGCGTCGGTCATGCGCATTTGTACTGACAAGTACTTACGTCAGTCTCAGGCGCCCGTGACCGACGCCAGTTCTAGCCCTTTGGTATTCGGGCCGATGGTGGGCAGCGGAGTACCCATTTGTTAGGACTGCAGCAATGGAGATCCTCGAACATCTACATTTATGGTAGGTACAAAACTGTACTTTTCATTCATTAGAAACAGTTCCATTATTCTGACATCACTGACCTCAGTTACATCATTTGCATTGTTTCATCATTCACAGTTTCATTCATGAGAAACAGTTGCATTATTTTGACATTGGTTACATCATTTGCATTGTTTTATCATTCACAGTCAGTTTCAGTCATGAAAAACAGTTCCATTATTCTGACATCCTTAACATAAGTTACATCATTTGCATTGTTTTATCATTCACTGTCAGTTTCAATCATGAGAAACAGTTCCATTATTCTAACATCACTGACCTCGGTTACATTATTTGCATTGTTTTATCATGAACAGTCAGTTTCATTCATGAGAAACAGATCCATTATTCTGACATCACTGACATCCGTTACATTTGCATTGTTTTATCATGCACAGTCAGTTTCATTCTTGAGAAACAGTTCCATTATTCTGAAATCCTTAATATCAATTACAACATTTGCATTGTTTTATCATGCAGTCAGTTTCATTCATGAGAAATAGTTCCATTATTCTGAGATCATTGACCTCGGTTACATCATTTGCATTGTTTTATCATGCACACTTGGTTTCATTCATGTGAAACAGTTCCATTATTCTGACACCCTTAACATCAGTTACATCATTTTCATTGTTTTATTATTCACAGTCAGTTTCAATCATGAGAAACAGTTCCATTATTCTGACATCACTGACATTGGTTACATCATTTGCATTGTTTTATCATGTGCAGTCAGTTTCATTCTTGAGAAACAGTTCCATTATTCTGACATCCTTAACATCAATTACATTTGCATTGTTTTATCATACAGTCAGTTTCATTCATGAGAAATAGTTCCATTATTCTGACATCACTGACCTCAGATACATCATTTGCATTATTTCATAATTCACAGTCAGTTTCATTCATGAGAAACAGCTCCATTATTCAGACATCACTGACATCAGTTACAGCATTTGCATTGTTTTATTATGCACAGTCAGTTTCATTCATGAGAAATAGTTGCATTATTCTGACATCACTGACATCGGTTACAACATTTGGATTGTTTTATCATTTCCAGTCAGTTTCAGTCATGAGAAACAGTTACATTATTCTGACATCCTTAACATCAGTTACATCACTTGCATTGTTTCATTATTCACAGTCAGTTTCATTCATGAGAAACAGTTTCATTATTCTGACATTACTGACATTGGTTACATCATTTGCATTGTCTCATCTTTCACAGTCAGTTTCATTCATGAGAAACAGTACCATTATTCTGACATCACTGACATCAGTTACATCATTTGCATTGTTACATCATTCACAGTTTCATTCATGAGAAACAGTTCCATTATTCAGACATCCTTAACATCAGTTACATCATTTGCATTGTTTTATCATTCACAGTCAGTTTCATCCATGAGAAACAGTTCCATTATTCTGACATCCTTAACATCAGTTACATCATTTGCATTGTTTTATCATTCACTGTCAGTTTCAATCATGAGAAACAGTTCCATTATTCTAACATCACTGACCTCGGTTACATTATTTGCATTGTTTTATCATGAACAGTCAGTTTCATTCATGAGAAACAGATCCATTATTCTGACATCACTGACATCCATTACATTTGCATTGTTTTATCATGCACAGTCAGTTTCATTCATGAGAAACAGTTGCATTATTCGTACATCATTAACATCAGTTACATCATTTGAATTTTTTATCATGCACAGTCAGTTTCATTCATGAGAAACAGTTCTATTATTCTGACATCCTTAACATCAGTTACATCATTTGCATTATTTTATCATGCACAGTCAGATGTTCGTCATCTCCCATTGCTGCAGTCCTAACAAATGGATACTCCGCTGCCCACCATCGGCCCGAATACCAAAGGGCTAGAACTGGCGTCGGTCACGGGCGCCTGAGACTGACGGGTACTTGTCAATTACAAATGCGCATGACCGACACCATAACCTCAGTCTTTCTTGCCGCATGGTCCTCAGCAGAAGCAGTTTTTGCAAGTGCCGTTTGGCGTTCTGGAACTGTCGGTTTTCGAGTTTCAGGCCGGATACCAAGTTGGCTAAGTACCCTGTTGGGAACATTTTTTGTCTTTTTCTTGCCTCAGTATTGCGGATGTCAGAATAAGTTAATAACTGTACTGCTTGTGGGAAACAGATTCCTCATAGGATTACCATTCACTCTGCATTCTTGTTTTGGGCCTGAGCACGACGGTGTTGGGTGTCGCTTTAGTGCTACTTTTAACAAGCGTACTATTAAACGTCGGTTGGACTGTGCTACGCTGGTGTTTGGTAAACATTGTAATTAACATGCCGCCGGATTCTCCGACGACTGGTTCTTCTAAGAAGCGCAAAGAAAGTCTTGCGGTCCAATGAGATGAGGCGTCCACTCCGGACGTCGGTTCTGTGGAACCACTGACTGCTTCAGTGGCTCCTTCTGACAGTTTACCAGTGTGTCTAGGGGAGCCTTTGTTACTGCAGGAAGTGGCTTCTCCTGTGTTAGGCCAGGCTGAGGGTGCTTCTTTGTTGTCGATGGCTTCCTCCCCTCATAGGGTAGTTAGACCTCCTCCTTCTCAGGGCAAAGTCCATTCTAAATCTAAGTCTATCCCTGCTGGTGCTAATCCCCAGGGTCCAGCTCCTAGGAAGCACATGTTAAAGATGGCTGAAGATTTGATTACTTTAATTAGGGGTTCCATGCCCCCCCCTGTGAAGTGGCCCAGGATAGACACAGAGTTGGAGGGTCTGGTTCAGTCTTCCTATGAGTCAGATTCCTCTGTGGAAGAGCTTCAGGATTTCCCTCCCTATTCTGATTCGGAGGCTGAGGACGCTACTCCCTCTGCGTCCCCTCCAGAAGATTTTTCTTTCTCTGAAACTTTGCATTCCATGGGGAACATTTCAGTGGGATGGCCAGGATTATTCTGATTCTCAAAGGCTGAGTGAATTCTTGTTTTTACCTCAGCACAGGCCTTTGGCTATTCCCCTGTACTGGATGTTGTTCAGGATGTATTTTCTGAGGCTGCCTTAACCCAGATTCTCTGCCCCCTGCCCCAGTTAAACCAGATAGATACTTCAGGGTTCCGAAAGCTCCTCAAGTACTTGTATAAGAGTCCTAGGGCTGATCCAGAAACTATTTCTCAAGGCCCCAAAGGTGTTAAGGCTTCTGTGGTTAAGAACTGTTCCTCTGGACAAGGATGTTAGGGCCCTGGATAGGTGGGGTAAAAAAACTGTATACCTCTTCTACTTTGGCTATGAGAGCTTTTAAATTGTCAATTTCATATGCTCAGGTATCAGAATTATTTGCTAAGTCAATTGAAATGTAAAGTGGATGCTTTGTCTGAAGGTGTTGACTGTAAGGAGCTTCAGGATTTTAGTGCATGCTTCAGACCAGGTTGGTAAGCATTCTTTGCAGTGTGGTTTGATGCTTTACAAGCTTCTTCCAGGGTGGCTGCTACTAGTTCTGTTGTTCATGACACATGCCTGGCAGAATCAGTCCTTGTCAGAGTTATGTTAAGGCTCGCATTATGGATGCTCCTTGCAATCTGATGTTCTTTTTGGCCCTCCAGTGGAATCAGTTTTGAAAAATGGAGGAAAAAGCCAAGTCTATGCAGGCGGTAAAGGACTTCTTACAGATCTCAGCCCCCTAAGTTCAGTAGGAATTGGCCTGCTAGGGGATGGTCTTTCCTCTAATTTTCATTCTAGGGGCAGGTCGAGGCGTGGTAGAGGTAGGGCTTCCTCTCAGGGCCCTGTTACTTCTAGGCCTTTGAATTATTTTACCCCTTCTGCTGGGGTGGGCAGGGGTCAGTCCTTCCGGAAGCAGTCCCAATGACCTGTGTCTTCAGCTGCGGACTCTGTTGCTGGCAGCTCCTCTAGGAGGAAAACTGGGACTTTTCAAAGGGAATTGGCATTTGGTTACCCAAGACAAATGGGTATTGGACATTATAACTCGAGGCTACAAGTTTTATTTTCACAAATTCCCTCCTTTCAAAGGTATGCCGGATGTGCCTCATCAGCAAAGACTGGAAGCATGAGCACAGATTTTTTCTCTGCTCCGGTTGAGAGCAATACAGGCAGTTCCTTCTGTGGACAGAGGCACGGGGTTTTATTCCCATCTTTTCTTAGTGCCAAAGAAGGGAAATACTTGGAGGCCCATTCTGGATTTATCCATTCTAAACACCTTTCTGGAAATTCCGAAATTCAAGATGTTGACGCTGCAGCAGCTGTTGCCTATGCTAGGCAGAGATCACTGGATGGTGACTTTGGATCTCAAGGAGGCCTATCTTCACATTCTTTATCAGGCCCAGTTGGGAAATTCCTGAGGTTTCGGTTGGGAATTTGCATTATCAGTTCTCTGCATTGCCCTTTGGCTTATCTATTGCGCCCAGGGTATTCACAAAGTCCTGGCTCCAGTAATAGCTTTTCTCTGGCTAAGGGAATTCAAATTTATCCTTATCTGGACGGTGTTTGATACTGGCTCAGGGTGGCAAATACGAACTTCTTCGACATCTGCAGTTTGTGATGACAGTTTTCAGATGCCTAGGTATTCTGTGAACGAAATAAAGTCCAGTCTAGTACCCTCACAGGAGATGTGTTTTCTGGGTGTGAGACTGAATACAGCTACTCAGATGGCATCTCTTACCCCGGACAAACAAAGAAATCTTCACCTATACTTCCAACAGCTATCCGTAATGTCCAGGCTGACTGCAAGGACAGTCCTTCGCTCTTGGGGTTCATGGCATCTACATTCTAGTACTTCCCAACGCCAAACTGCATATGAGGAAGCTACAGTGGTATCTCAAAAGCGTTTGGACTCAACACAGCCACGATTTGGATACTGTCATCTCGGATTCTCCTTGCATTCAGAAAGAATTTGTGTGGTGGGCTCCCAGGAATCTCACCTAAACAAGGGACTCTCTGTGACCCAACCGAGGCAAGAACAGATATTAACCTTTACAGAGCGCCTTTGAGTCAGCTTAGAGAGCTCATTTCGTAAAGGAAAATGGATTCAAGACCTTTGGCCCCCAGAGTTGCTTCACCTTGCATATCAACATGAAGGAGATGCTGGCAGTTCAATTTGCATTAAAAGCATTCAAGCGATGCTACTTATCGATGGGATAAGTTGATCCTAACAGACAAACACAATCTGCTTCATGTAGTACATCAACAAGCAGGGGGGAAACCTTATTCTTACTTCCTCTTACTTGCAGACAAGCAATGCTGTTATGGAAACTGCTTTGGATCTGCACATCACTCTCTTTCTGAGCACAGTTTCAGGGAGCTTCAGATTAGTTAGCAGATGTTCTGAGCAGACAGATGGTGGATCCTCACGAATGGAAGTTGATCCTCAGGTATTTTGTCAGTTGACCATGGCTTGGGGAACCCCAGACATAGATCTGTTCGGCTTCTCCTCTGAATTCCCAACGCTGCCTCTGTTTTTGTGACGAGGTTGTTTTTCATCTGAAAGCCTGGAAAAATAGATGCACCATCCTTCAGCTGGAGCAACCTTCACGTGTATGCCTTTCCTCCTCTGCCTCTTCTTCCACAGGTCCTGTTGAAAGTCAGGAGGGACAAACCTTGCATGATCCTTATAGCACGGATTGGCCCTCATCAACATTGGTACCTCTCTGCTGAGGAGCCTAATTCACGGACACCTTGGCACATTACACATGGATTCCTCACTTATTGTCTCAAGAAAAACAATCATTTTTCTCAATGTCAGGTGCAAACTCCCTACATCGGACAGCCTGGCTTATTCAGTTTTAGAGGATGAAGGCCTTCAGCTCCCTCAA
>NW_025053985.1:0-9664 GCF_019279795.1 Protopterus annectens
AAAAATTTAAAGATGGAAAATAAGACTAATCACTTCAAATGTAAAAGTAATTTTATGCCTCCTATTCCTCATAATGTCGAATGTTTCATGAAATTGTGTGAAAGAGATTTTTACGAATTGTTTTCTAAACAACAAAAAAGATGCACATATTTTAACTTGACATCTAATGAACGAACCTCCCTTAATACTTTAAAATGTGCTAGAGACATCACGTTTAAACCAGCAGATAAAGGAGGTGTTGTAGTAATTATGAACACCGTAGATTATGATGCCACCATGACCTCCCTCCTTGCAGATGGCACTACTTATCAGATTATCACTGTAGATCAAGTTAGCAATATTATTAAAAACATACATGAGGATTTGTATGATTTATTAATATGTGGTGAAATTTATGATTATTCCCTAATTGAGTTTCCTACTACATCCATAATCAAAGGCCTACCCAAGATTCACAAAAATATTTTGCCTATACCCATGAGGCCGATTGTATCTAGTGAAAAATGGGCCACTTCCACTATTTCTTCTTTTGTAGAACATTTACTCAGGCCAGTTGTAGACAATATACCTACCATCCTTAAAGATTCTTACCAACTCTTAGATCATTTGAAAGATTTAAAATTAAATAAAAACATCTTTGAAAATCTGTTAATGACATTGGATGTTAAGAATTTGTTTACATGTATTCCTAATGATTACAGCTTACAAGCTATAAGAGACATTTTAGTAAAGTGTTCTAACTTTAGTAACAACAGGCAAATTCTGGTAAACCACCTATTAGAATTGGTATTAAACAACAACATTTTTATGTTTAAAAATAAATGCTATCTACAAAAATGGGGGGTTGCCATGGGCACTCCCTGTGCAAATACTCATGCCAACCTAGTGGTTTATCAGTGGGAGCTTAGTTTTTTATTCAACCATGTTTCATATAAGAAAATTAAACTCTATAGGAGATTTGTGGATGACGTTTTGATCATATGGGAGGGTAGTAAAATTGATTTTGAAATTTTTCTTACTCATTTGGAATCCACCACCACTTTTTTAAAATTCACTATGGAAGCCTCACAACATAATATTCATTTTTTAGATCTATCCTTGAAATTTACAGAACAAGGCAATATTTGTTCTTCCCTCTATAGGAAGCCCACATGGAGAAATACACTATTAAGGTATGACAGCATGCATCCCAGGCATATATTTCCAGGGATAGTCAATAGCCAATTTACTAGATTATCTAAAATTTGCAAAGAGGTAAATACACTTTCAATAGAGGCTGAAAAGATAGAAATTTTCTTTAAAGAAAGGGGATATTATAGTAATATGGTAAAAATTGTAAACATCGTGTAATAGAAAATATATTACCAGATAGAGAAAATAAGAAAACCTATGTTCAATATGCCTCTGGTTCTGGTATGTTGAAACCAAAATCTTTTATAGATAAAGTTTTATATACAATGAAATATACCAGTGATACAAGCATACTAAAAAAAGATAATCCATAGGAACTGGAATGTTCTTACTATGGATCCCTTTATTAGATTATTAGTTGGAGACTATCCTAGGTTTAGCTTCAAGAATTGTGAAAATTTAAAACAAATTTTATGTATAGAAAAAGAAAATATTCACAATAATATCAGAAATACTCAAGTTGGAACTTATCCATGCGGTCACTGTCACATGTGCCCATATATCTCCACTAATCATGTTTTTCAACGCCCCTTAGGTTTATATACCTTTACATCAAATTTTTATTCTAACTGTGACAGCACTAATTTTATTTACTTAGCAACTTGTGATGACTGTCAGGCATTCTATGTTGGTTTAACCAAAAGAAGGTTAATAGATAGGATGTATAACCACCTATATGATATAAGGAAAAGGAATGAACAAAATGCCTTAGCTAAACATATACAGGTTAATAATACCCATAAATTTAGTTTTAGGGTTTTACAAATAGTCACACCAAACTTAAGAGGAGGGGATAAAATGAATCATTTGGCTAATGTGGAATTAAAATGGATATTGACTTTAAGAGCGCATATTATACCAGGTATTAATCAATTTATATATGTGAAACCTGTATTAAATAATAGAAGGCTATAAATAATAGAAAACTATAGTGCATATCCCAGTTTATATTTATTATATACATTATATACATTATTTAAATTATATAAAATTTTCTTAATAATAATAATAAGAAATAAGAAAAAAAATTTTTCTATAAAATTCTATTAATGATACTTAAGTTCATAAATTCACACTTATATATTCTTTAGAAAAATTCATATACGGTTTTATATTAGTCACAGTTTTTTAGAAGTTACCTCTTATATATTGAAGATTGCATTAATGAATTATGTTTCTTTTAATGAATTTTATGTCTAGTTAAACAATGAACATAGTTATACATACTTTGCAAAAAATTTTGGATACTACACATAAAAAATCTTTTTGTAAAATATGTTTTTATTATTATTTAGAATCAGACTCTATCTTGAAGATTTTTGTTTTGTTTTGTTTTTCATCATTTTATTATTTTAATAGTGTCAGTTAACACAAAATCTTTCACATTACTTTTATACTGTTTCAGTTTAGACTTAGAATTCTACAGTTTAATATTTCAAGTGTTATTACATTACTGTTTAAATATATTTTGAAGATTTCTTTATCTTTGATAGCGCATTCTAGTTAATGCGTTTTCGACAGTTTGGTTATACAAGGTTTATGTTATACTTATAATTGTATGCTTATAGAACTATTTTACTTGATTATAAGAATTCTGATAATTCATATCCTTAATTATACTACATTATGAACTGTGCACGCTTTTAAAGCCTTATTGATTCTGAATTGTAAAAAGTCTCGAGAAAGATGAAAGATAAATCTCTTAATAGTTTGCTACACAAGCATTCCTATTTATTTTTCATTCATTCATTTATTCACTGAAACTAAAGTTGAACTGAGCACTTTAAAAGAGTAATAAGGTATTTTGTTTAATTGGATGATTGGTTTTAGTTTAAGCGCCAAAAGTTTGTATATAATATGGATTTCTTTCTTGTAAATTACATCTGATGAAGCGTAGTTCCTCTACGCGAAAGCGCTTATTTTATCTGTGTTTAAATAAAAGACTTTTTGGACTATAACAGAGGTGTGCTTTCCAGTGGTGATTCCTTCTGCATTTTATTTCACATCTCTATAGAGACACAAACTCTCTGTAGAAACACAGAGCCACAATTTTCAGTTAAATTAATATTCAGTGAGAAAAAAAATAAATAGAAATGCAGTACTATATGAAAAAGTGCAGATACAAGTGTACTTAAACTTTCTTATTTGACCAGTTGATTGCAGGCAGATTTTAGCCAGCCAAAGCTCAAGTATTTACCAGAAAAAAAACAAAATGTCCCACTTGTAAATGGCAGGACAGCCCCTAGGATAAAACAGAGAATATCAAAGAGAAACTAGTTCCCACTGCTATCAATGGCTACACGTCAAACAAGATCTCTGTCGAGACACAAGCTCTCTGTAGAGACGCAGAGCCAAAATTTTCATTTCAATTAATATTCAGTGAGAAACAAAAATAAATAAAAATGCAGTACTATATGAAAAAGTGCAGATAAAAGTATACTTAAATTCGCTTATATGTCCAGTTCATTGCAGGCAGATCTTAGCCATCCAAATCTCAAGTATTTAGCAAAAAAAAAAACAAAATGTACACCTTATATAAGGCAGTACAGCACCTTGGCTAAAACATAGAATATTAAAGTGAAACTACCCCCACTGCTATCAATGGCTACACTTCTAACAAGATCTATGTAGAGAAACAGGGTCTCTGTAGAGACACAGAGCCACAATTTTCAGTTCAATTAATATTCAGTGAGAAACAAAAATAAATAAAAATGCAGTACTATATGAAAAAGTGCAGATAAAAATTTACTTAAATTTGCTTCTACATCCAGCTGATTGCAGGCAGATCTTAGCTGGCCAAAGCTTCAGTATTTAGCAGAAAAAAAATGTACCACTTATATAAGGCAGGACGGTCCATAGGCTAAAACACAGAATATCAAAGTAAAACTACCCCCCACTGCTATTAATGGCTACAGTTCTAGCAAAATCTCTGTAGAGACACAAGCTCTCTGTAGAGACACAGAGCCACAATTTTAGTTCAATTAATATTCAGTGACAAGCAGAAATAATTAAAAATGCAGTACTATATGAAAAACTGCAGATAAAAGAGCACCTAAATTCACAATTATGTCCAGTTGATTGCAGGCAGATCTTAGCTAGTAAAAGCTCAAGTATTTAGCAGAAAAAAAAACAAGATATACCATTTATATAAGGCAGGACAGGCCCTAGGCTGAAGCACAGAATATCAAAGTGAAACAACCCTCCAATGCTATCAAGTGGCTACACTTCTAACAAGATCTCTATAGAGAGACAAGCTCGAGTTGATTGCAGGCAGATCTTAGCCACCCAAAGGTAAAGTATTTAGCTGAAAAAAAAAACAAAATGTACCACTTTTATAAGTCAGGACAGCCCCTAGGCTAAAGCACAAAACATCAAAATGAAACTACTTCCCACTGCTATCAATGGCTACACTTTTTAGAAGAACTCTATAGAGACACAAGCTGTTTTTAGAGACACAATTTTCAGCTCAATTAACATTCAGTGAGAAATAAAACTAAATAAAAATGCAGTACTATATGAAAAAGTGCAGACAAAAGTGTACTAAAATTTGCTTATATGTCCAGTTGATTGCAGGCAGATCTTAGAAGGGCAAAGCTCAAATATTTAGCAGAAAAAAAAAACAAAATGCACCACTTATATAAGGCAAGACAGCCCATAGTCTAAAGCACAGAATATCAAAGTGAAACTACCCCCCACAGCAATCAATGGCTACACTTCTAACAAGATCTCTGTAGAGACACAAGCTCCCTGTAGACACACAGAGCCACAATTCTCAGTTCAACTAATATTCAGTGAGAAACAAAAATAAATAAAAATGCAGTGCTATTTGAAAAAGTGCAGATCAAACTGTACTTATATTCGCTTATACATCCAGTTGATTGCAGGCAGATCTTAGCCAGCCAAGGCTCAAGTATTTAACAGAAAAAAACAAAATGTACCACTTATATAATGCAGGATAGCCCCTGGGCTAAAACACAGAACATCAAAGTGAAACTACCCCACAATGCTATCAATGGCTACACTTCTAACAAGATCTCTGTAGAGACACAAGCTCTCTGTAGAGACACAGAGCAACAATGTTCAGTTCAATTAATATTCAGTGAGAAAAAAAATAAATAAAAATGCAGTGCTATATGAAAAAGTGCAGATAAAACTGTACTTGATGTCACTTATAACTCGAGTTGATTGCAGGCATTTCTTAGCCACCCAAAGCTAAAGTATTTAGCTGAAAAAAAAACAAAATGTACCACTTTTATAAGTCAGGACAGCCCCTAGGCTAAAACACAAAACATCAAAGTGAAACTACTTCCCACTGCTATCAATGGCTACACTTCTTGGAAGAACTCTATAGAGACACAAGCTGTTTTTAGAGACACAGAGACACAATTTTCAGCTCAATTAACATTCAGTGAGATATAAAACTAAATAAAAATGCAGCACTATATGAAAAAGTGCAGACAAAAGTGTACTAAAATTTGCTTATATGTCCAGTTGTTTGCAGGCAGATCTTAGCAGGGCAAAGCTCAAGTATTTAGCAGAAAAAAAAACAAAATGTACCACTTATATAAGGCAAGACAGCCCATAGTCTAAAGCACAGAATATCAAATTGAAACTACCCCCCACAGCAATCAATGGCTACACTTCTAACAAGATCTCTGTGGAGACACAAGCTCTCTTTAGAGGCACAGAGCCACATTTTTC
This sequence comes from Protopterus annectens, assembly GCF_019279795.1. NCBI lineage: Eukaryota > Metazoa > Chordata > Ceratodontiformes > Protopteridae > Protopterus > Protopterus annectens. The sequence goes on from NW_025053985.1 coordinate 5,893, forward strand.
AGTTCAATTAATATTCAGTGACAAGCAAAAATAATTAAAAATGCAGTACTATATGAAAAACTGCAGATATAAGAGCACCTAAATTCACAAATATGTCCAGTTGATTGTAGGCAGATCTTAGCTGGCCAAAGCTCAAGTATTTAGCAGAAAAAAACAAAATGTACCACTTGTATAAGGCAAGACAGCCCCTAAGCTAAAACACAGAATATCAAAGTGAAACTACACCCCACTCCTATCAATGGCTACACTTCTAACAAGATCTCTGTAGGGACACAAGCTCTCTGTAGAGACACAGAGCCACAATTTTCAGTTCAATTAATATTCAGTTAGAAACAAAAATAAATAAAAATGCAGTACTATATGAAAAAGTGCAGATAAAAGTGTACTTAAAATCGCTTATATGTCCAGTTGATTGCAGGCAGATCTTAGCCGGCCAAAGCTAAAGTATTTACCAGAAAAAAAACAAAATGTACCACTTATATAAGGCAGGACAGCCCCTAGGCTAAAACACAGAACATCAAAGTGAAACTACTTTCCACTGCTATCAATGGCTACACTTCAAACAAGATCTCTGTCGAGACACAAGCTCACTGTAGTGACACAGAGCCACAATTTTCATTTCAATTAATATTCCATGAGAAACAAAAATAAATAAAAATGCAGTACTATATGAAAAAGTGCAGATAAAAGTGTACTTAAATTCGCTTATATGTCCAGTTCATTGCAGGCAGATCTTAGCCAGCCAAAGCTCAAGTATTAAGCAGAAAAAAACAAAATGTACCACTTATATAAGGGAGTACAGCCCCTAGGTTAAAACACTGAATATCAAAGTGAAACTACCCCCCACTGCTATCAATGGCTACACTTCTAACAAGATCTCTATAGAGACACATGGTCTCTCTAGAGAAACAGAGCCACAATTTTCAGTTCAATTAATATTCAGTGAGAAACAAAAATAAATAAAAATGCAGTGCTATATGAAAAAGTGCAGATAAAACTGTACTCAATGTCGCTTATAACACCAGAGTATTGCAGGCAGATCTTAGCCAGCCAAAGCTAATGTATTTAGCAGAAAAAAAAACAAAATGTACCACTTATATAAGTCAGGACAGCCCCTAGGCTAAAACACAAAACATCAAAGTGAAACTACTTCCCACTGCTATCAATGGCTACACTTCTTAGAAGATCTCTATAGAGACACAAGCTCTTTTTAGAGAAACAGAGACACAATTTCAGTTCAATTAATATTCAGTGAGAAAAAAAGCTAAATAAAAATGCAATGCTATATGAAAAGTGCAGATAAAAGTGTACTGAAATTCCCTTATATGTCCAGTTGATTGCAGGCAGATCTTAGCCGGCTAAACGCGCAAGTATTTAGCAGAAAAAAAAACAAAATGTACCACTTATATAAAACAGGACAGCCCCTAGGCTAAAGCACAGAATATCAAATTGAAACTACCCCCCACAGCAATCAATAGCTACACTTCTAACAAGATCTCTGTGGAGACACAAAATCTCTGTAGAGACACAGAGCCACATTTTTCAGTTCAATTAATATTCAGTGGAAACAAAAATAAATAAAAATGCAGTACTATATGAAAAAGTGCAGATAAAAGTGTACTTAAATTTGCTTATATGTCCATTTCATTGCAAGCAGATCTTAGCCAGTCAAAGCTCAAGTATTTAGCAGAAGAAAAAATGTACCACTTATATAAGGCAGGATGCCCCATACGCTAAAATACAGAATATCAAAGTGAAATTACACACCACTGCTATCAATGGCTATACTTCTAACAAGATCTCTGTAGAGACACAGAGCCACAATTTTCAGTTCTGTTAACATTCAATAACAAACAAAATAATTAAAAATGCAGTACTATATGAAAAACTGCAGATAAAAGTGTACTTAAATTTGCTTATATGTCTAGTTGATTGCAGACAGAGCTTAGCCAGCCAAAGCTCAAGTATTTAGCAGAAAAAAAAAACAAAATATAACACTTATATAAGGCAGGACAGCCCCTAGGCTAAAGCACAGAATATCAAAGTGAAACAACCCCCCAATGCTATCAATGGCTATACTTCTAACAAGATCTCTGTAGAGGCAAAAGCTCTCTGTAGAGACACAGAGCCAAAATTTTCAGTTCAATTAATATTCAGTGAGAAACAAAAATAAATAAAAATGCAGTGCTACATGAAAAAGTGCACATAAAACTGTACTTAAATTGGCTTATACCTCCAGTTGATTGCAGGCAGATCTTAGTCGGCCAAAGCTCAAGTATTTAGCAGGAAAAAAAAACAAAATATACCACTAATATAAGGCACGACAGCCCCTAAGCTAAAACACAGAACATCAAAGTGAAACTAACCCCCACTCCTATCAATGGCTACACTTCTAATAAGATCTCTGTAGAGACACAGAGCCACAATTTTCAGTTCAATTAATATTCAGTTAGAAACAAAAATAAATAAAAATGCAGTACTATATGAAAAAGTGCAGATTTGCTTATATGTCCAGTTGATTGCAGGCAGATCTTAGCCGGCCAAAGCTCAAGTATTAAGCAGAAAAAAATGTACCAATTATATAAGTCAGGACAGCCCCTAGGCTAAAACACAAAACATCAAAGTGAATCTACTTCCCACTGCTATTAATGGCTGTACTTCTTAGAAGATCTCTATAGAGACACAAACTCTCTGTAGAAACACAGAGCCACAATTTTCAGTTAAATTAATATTCAGTGAGAAAAAAAATAAATAAAAATGCAGTACTATATGAAAAAGTGCAGATACAAGTGTACTTAAAATTGCTTATCTGACCAGTTGATTGCAGGCAGATTTTAGCCAGCCAAAGCTCAAGTATTTACCAGAAAAAAAACAAAATGTCCCACTTGTAAATGGCAGGACAGCCCCTAGGATAAAACAGAGAATATCAAAGAGAAACTAGTTCCCACTGCTATCAATGGCTACACGTCAAACAAGATCTCTGTCGAGACACAAGCTCTCTGTAGAGACGCAGAGCCAAAATTTTCATTTCAATTAATATTCAGTGAGAAACAAAAATAAATAAGAATGCAGTACTATATGAAAAAGTGCAGATAAAAGTATACTTAAATTCGCTTATATGTCCAGTTCATTGCAGGCAGATCTTAGCCATCCAAATCTCAAGTATTTAGCAGAAAAAAAACAAAATGTACCCCTTATATAAGGCAGTACAGCACCTTGGCTAAAACACAGAATATCAAAGTGAAACTACCCCCACTGCTATCAATGGCTACACTTCTAACAAGATCTATGTAGAGAAACAGGGTCTCTGTAGAGACACAGAGCCACAATTTTCAGTTCAATTAATATTCAGTGAGAAACAAAAATAAATAAAAATGCAGTACTATATGAAAAAGTGCAGATAAAAATTTACTTAAATTTGCTTCTACATAAAGCTGATTGCAGGCAGATCTTAGCTGGGCAAAGCTTCAGTATTTAGCAGAAAAAAATGTACCACTCATATAAGGCAGGACGCCCCATAGGCTAAAAAACAGAATATCAAATTAAAACTACCCCCCACTGCTATCAATGGCTACACTTCTAACAAAATCTCTGTAGAGACACATGCTCCCTGTAGAGACAAAGAGACACAATTTTAGTTCAATTAATATTCAGTGAGAAAAAAAAGCTAAAAAAATTTTAAAAATGAGAAAAAAAAAATAAATTAAAATGGGAAAATGTTTTAAAAAAAAAAAAGAAAAAAAAAGTGGCCAAAAAAAAAAAAATAAAAAAG
>NW_025053986.1:0-5247 GCF_019279795.1 Protopterus annectens
TTTCCAAAATTGGTTGGACTTAGGAAAAAAGTTCAGAGGGCCTTGGCCCCGGATTTCAACCAAAATTAAAGCCTTCAGGGTGTTTACCAAGTGTCTGGCAGTGGTAGCAGCTCACCTGAGACTGATGGGATTCCAAGTGTTTGCATATGTAGATGACTGGCTACTCACTGCCTCAACCAGGCATCTCATAGAACAGTCCACAGACTATTTGCTCTAACTTTGTCAGGCTAGGCGTTTCAGTCAGTCTCCACATCTCATCTGCAGCCTGTACATAGCCTGAAGTTCATAGGGTTCCAGTTGAACACAGTAAGTCCGCCTCCCTTCCTACACATCATGTAGACAGTCAAGATTCAGGTATAGCAAATTCTTATTCACCCTTCTGCAGCCAGACTTGTCCTTTAGTCTCTAGGATCGATGGCAGCAGCTGTAAACTTGGATGATGTTCTTGTTTCACTGTTGCAGTCATCACATTTGGGTTATCCCTGCCAGGGTAGCCCTCGGCTGGCCCGAATACCAGACACTTAGTATTTCTCCCGTTGCTGTCATTGAGGACTGACGCAGGTCGTCAGTAGTATAAAGCAAGGCAGCCAACGCCATTACATCAGTCTTTATTGCAGTGGAGCATGAAGCAGAAGCAGTTCGCTCGAGTGCCAGTTGCCTACTTACCTGAGTTTTCATCTCTGAATTTAAGTCTTCTGCAGCTAAGTACCCCATTGGGGATCCTTTTTTCTTGCACTAACCGATGTTAGAAAAAGTTAATGGTCTTGCCTGTGGAAAGCAAATACCACACCAAGACTTCTACTCTTACTGCATCACTTGTTTAGGCCCAGACCATGACGTCCCCCGTTGTTGCTTCTGTGCTTTGTTCAACCCCAGAACTATCCGTCGTCAGGCCCTTATTGTAGCCAGATATTTTCCTTTACAGTCCTTGAATTCCAATATGGCTTTGGTAAGCCAGCCGACTCCAGATCTTCCAAAAAAAGTAAAGATAGACAGACTGCATAGGTTCAAACCTACCGACGCTTCCGTTAAGCTAGTTGTCAGTCCTCCGTTCTCAGGTAGGTGCTTTGCAGCCCCTGATGCCTGCTGTAGTTGATTCGAGGCTGCTAAGGAGACCCTTTCAGAGTATGCTGCAAACCTCTTAGACTGAGTCCTGCGGTCCTCTCTACCTTGGATGTGTCCTGAGCTGCTGAGTAGGCAGCGGCTTCAGAGGAAATCCTTACGAATCTCACACAGCGCATTTTCACTAGTTCTTTCAAAAACGACAGTTTCTTAGGCCCAAAGTTCGAACCACACCCAAGAAACCGCCCACTCTCAGGTGTCTGCTACCTTGCCTCAGTCTCAAATGCTTAAAATGGCAGAAGAATTCATGCTGATCAGGAGAAGCCAAGCTACCCCTCAAAAAGGAAGAGTCTGTCCCCTGTAGTTTTGTCTGAACAAGAGTCAGATGAATCTGATGCATCTGATTATGAAGACCCCAACCCCCTCTCCACTATGAGGATTCTGAAAAGAGGACTCCATTCCTTCAGACTCCCCCCAGAGTTTTTTTCCTTTGGGGAAACCCTGCATACTTTAAGGGAGCATTTCCAATGGGAAATCAGGACTACCCTAAATCTAAAAGAGACTCTGGGAATTCCTAGATCTTCCACAACACAGCCCCGGTCCTTGGATGTTGTGGGGATATTTTCTTTGAATCCAGTTTGACTCTTGCTCCCATAAAAAGACAGTTGGGGTCCCTGACTCCAAATATCTTTCTAAAAATACAACAGCTGACCCTGAGGTCATTTCTCAAGGGGCAAAAAAGATTAAAGCAGCCTCTGCTAAGAATCCCACCCCCTCAGACAGGGATTCCCAAGCATTGGACAAATGGAGTAAAAAATTATACACCTCAGCTATTCTTGCTATCAGGGCACTAAATTCTCAGTTCCATATGCCGAACTTTCAGCAACAGTACCTTAAAATTCCTTAAACAAAAAGTCTTCCTTTCCTACTTGGGCAGAATCTAAAGATTTACAAGACTTAATGCATTCTGCAAGTCAAGTAACTAAACACACTTTGCACTGTGGTTTTGACACCCTAGAAGCTTCTTGCAGGGCAGCAGTCACTGTATCTGTCATTAGAAGACATGCATTGCATAAGGAACAACCCCTGTCAGACCATGTCAAATCTAAATGGTTGGATGCCGCCTTGCACAAAGATAACATATTTGGCACTAAGGCAGAAGAGGTGTTAAAAAAGATGGAAGAAAAAGCAAAATCTATGCAAGCATTTAAGGATTTCTTACAGGTCAGCCCCTAGGGTTTATTATGTCCTCCAAGTACTGGCCCCCTTTTCCCGTTCTGAATAAACCGAAAGGGTTGGCCCATGGAAACAGACCCTCCAAGGCAGCAGCCCCAGGGAATGCAGAGATCTAAGCAGTGGCCTACCTCCACTTCAAAACCAGGGAGTTCTAAGCCACCCCCTTATGGTAAGAACTCACAATGACTCACATCCTCCATCCCCCCCCCCCTTCACTTACCTCTAGGAGGAAAACTCTCCTTTCACTCAAGTACCTGGGCCATATTTACCAAAAACCAGTGGATTCTGAACATTGTCTCAAGGATAAAAATTTTTCCCTTTCCCATACCATTTCAACCCCAAAAGGGTTCTGAGATCTACCACCAAGTCAGTGGGCAAAGGCTCAAAAGCAAATCCTTCCCCTGCTCTGAGAGCAGTAGGCATGTTCCTGCAGAACAGATAGGCCAAGGCTTCTAGTCCAGACTTTTTCTGGTGCCCAGAAAAGAGGGCACCTGGCACCTCATTCACGATCTATCCATTGTAAATATTTTCCTGGTGATCCCAAAATTCAAAATGCTCACCCTTCAGTAGCTGCTACCCATGCTATTCAAGGACTCATAGCCACCCTGGATCTAAGAGGCTTATCTCCACATTCCTATCAGGGAATTGTGCAGGAAGTACCTTGCTTCAGGGCAGGATTTCAACACTTTCAGTTCTCTGTGCTTCCCTTTGGCTTATCTACTGCTTCCAGAGTTTTCACAAAATGTCTGGCTCCGGCCATTGTCTTTTGCAGTCAAATATTCAAATTTACCCATACTTAGACTGCCTTATTCAGGCAGACAGCCAGGAAAAGCTGCTCAAGCGCTTGGCCTTTGTAAAGACCCTACCATCCTCCCTAGGGTACACAGTCAATAAAAAGAAATCCAAACAGTTGCCCAGCCAAAGGATAATCTTCCTGGGAGCAAGTCTTGACACAGCATCCCAGATGGCATACCTTACACCAGACAAACCCATTTTCCTGTCAGCCTACTTCTCTCAGCTGGCCACCAGGCCCCAGCTTCTGCAAGGAAAATCCTGCAAGCTCTGGGGTTCATGACATCTTGCATACTCATTCCATATGCCAGACTGCATATGAGGAAACTTCAGTGGTAACTAAAGAGCCTTTGGTGTCAACACTCTCAAGACCTGGAAACTCTTCTACCTATAATTTCTTGCCTCAGACAGGAATTTCTTTGGTGGGCAACAGCATGTTCCCACAACAAGGGACTGCCCTTCTCCCCCCCCGCTGCCCAGATCCTAACTACAGCCAGACTACACTTGGGGTGCACACCTGGATGACTGCATACAGGGCCAATGGAGCCCACAGCAAATCACCACACATCAGTCAAAAGAGATGATGGCTGTGCAGCAACCTTGCTAGCTTTCAAACCCTTCTCTCCCAGGGGTTCTCCTGATCAAAACAGACACCACCACTGTGATGTGCTACATCAACAAGCGGGAGGGATTCGCCTAAAATCACAACAAACAGCAAACAAAACCCGTAAGGGAACCAGTAAATAGTCCACAAAACAACAAAGGATTCCAGACCGATAAATGTAATTGTATTCGCCTTACCCCGCCACTACAGCCTTCAAAGAGTACAAATTTAATAAAGACACACACCCATATATATACATCAAACAATCATTCAATTAAAAACAATAAAGAATCAATTAACTAATGCTCTAAGATCTTAAAGTAAGCTTCTCCAATTAACTTCTCTCCAAATCCATCGGTGACAATGTATTGAATTTCAGTATAAATAGTTTCTTAATAAAGCAAAATACTTTTAATTAATCTTTCATCTCCCTTGTTAATAAATACTTGTTCTAAAATAGGGGCTTGCAATAAATTAGCATCGTCATTATGTGTTTGTTTAAAATGGGATGCTATGGGGCTCTCCAGCATCCCCCTCTTAATGTCCCTAATGTGTTCCTGCAACCTAATTCTAAATTTCCTCTTAGTTTTCCCAATATAGAAAAGGTTGCAGGGACACTTAAGACAGTAAATCACACCTACTGTGTGGCATGTAAAACAACTATGTGGTTTAAGCATTTTTCCAGTAAACCTAGGAAAATGAATTTAATAAAAGAACAGACATTACAATTATTACATGGTATAGTACCACAAGTTAATAAAGGAAAGGGGGGGCTCATCACTGGAGCAATATAATATGCTTTAACTAATTTGTCCCCCAAATTCTGTCCCCTCCTATAAGCTACATAAGGTACATCAGAAATAATTCTATGTAAGAATTCATCTCTTTGTAAAAATTTCCAGTAGTGTTTCATTAATTCCCAGATGTTCATCGTGTTACCCTGCTGCCGTCATCACACTTAGGTTATCCTGTCGTCAGGCGGTCCTGCAGTCGGCCGGAATTCCAAACTCTTGATCTGGCGTCGGTTGCTGTCACTTCTTCCCTGACATCAGTGCGCCAGGGGGTATATATAATGCATCCGACGTCATCTTCAGTCTTTCTTGCCGCGCAGTGCCTGAAGCCGAAGCAGTTCGCAAGTGCCGGTCTGCAGACTCCTGAGATTTTCAAACTCGAATTTCAGACCAAAGTCTTCAATAAAGCTAAGTACCCGCTGGGAAACTTTTCTTGCCTCAGACCGATGTCAGAAAAAGATAAAAATTTTATTTCTTGTGGAAGCAAATACCTCATAAGGATTTTCATTCTTACTGCATACCTTGCTTTGGCCCAGACCATGACGTCACTAGTTGTCGTTTTGTGCTAGGTTTAATGACTATAAAAACGCTTTGATTTCGAACACTACGTAGAAAATTTAACTACACTATGCCGCGGGGCAACTGACTACCGGCGTTTAAAAAAACAAGGATAAGGACAGGCAGCCTAGACCCAAGCCAGACTCCGAGGCCTCGCTGGTCCGTCTCCGGTTCACTGGTCTTCAGTGAGGCTCGATGCAGCCC
>NW_025053987.1:0-10112 GCF_019279795.1 Protopterus annectens
GGACCAATCCAGCAATGCTTTAATGACCATCAGGTAAGCTTGTCTGAGATCATAACATGCAAGTAAGCTTTAATAAGCATACTGTTAAAGAATTGCCAACATTGAAGCCTTTCTGTTGTTGCCATGCAGAGAATACTTAACTAGATGATGTATAAGCATTGGGTATTGAAATGCATATGACAGTATTTGTAATAAAGGACAGGATTACATTTATTTTAAGAAGCTCATTACACTTGTTGGAGACTTCCAGTGATCACTGAGGGCTTTACCCGTAAACTAAACAGAATGCCATTCATGTGTGGTCCATAACCTTTACAGTAATCCTTTAAGCAATGTATCTTGAGCTTGTTTGCTTTTCATTTTTTTACTTTGATCATGTTTTCCCCATGAAAACAAGTAGATAGATGTCAGACAGCAGGTCTTTTTTGGATAAACATTTTTACAAGTGGGGGTATCACAGAGATTGCTACTTTCAGCATGTTATTTGGTACTTTATAAAGCTGAATATAAATTATAATGCAGTGCAAGGAGAAGCGGTTTGAGCTGAGTGCTGCATGTTTTTCTTATACTTGATTTTGACTGGCATTCCAGTAATGTATTTAAAAAGTAATTTATTTTTTTCGTGCCTCACAACCTTTTTGTTTCCATCTAGATATTAAGTAAGCTGTCAAGCAGCCAATGCATTGAAATATTTTTATTCTTTTACACTTCATTTATCTTGATTGGACTCTCATAATGAGGGTTTGGCACCCAGGGCAGCATATTTAATTGTTTAGTTTTTGTGGTTTTGAGTATAGCTCCTCCCCTTTCTAGTTGTCCGCACCCCTTCCCATTGACTCCGCCCATTCGGCTATCTCCTGCAGCCCCCCTTTGATTTGAAGTCACCAGCCGCCACTGGTACACTGTATGGGGTCCTTGTGTTTATTAGGGTATTTCAACACTTTATCACAATGACACCTCACATCTGGACTTAATGCAGTAATCCAGTTCACACATTTATGTTATGTACTAGGTTATACAACATAAAACTGTATATAGATTCCTTTCACATGTTGTTTAATATTCCTATTGTGAGGATCTGCTTGGTGATACCTCAATCATATGTACTGCTGTGATGGCTTAGTGGTTAACTACTGTGACTATAGTGGACAGGGTGCTGGGTTCAAGGGCTGTTTGTTTTGTTTCTGGGCAGAATAGCAGCTGTTGCCTACAGAGTGATTAAGGCACCTTTAAGGAATTGTACACGGATTTGTGCGGGTTTGCGTGAAGGTAAGCAATGCTACCTCTGGTTAAATATGCTTACAGAGAGTTAGCTTCAATATTGCTTAACCTGTGTGTGCATTGCTTACTCCCACACAAATGGGCTTAAACCCGCTTACTACTGCTTAATAGTGCTTACTCCTGATTATCCCTGCACTAATTTAGACAGAAATGTAAAATGGTTCTTGGGAAGGTGGTGGATTTGGACACTCTATGGATTTAGCATTCATTACACATTATACCTTTGATTTGTATCCCTGATTCATGTGTACATATACTGTATGGGGCACTTGTGTTTATCTATGGATTTTACAACATTATTACAATGACACCTCACATCTGCATTTAATGCAGTACTCCAGTTCAGAAATATATGTTATTTAGTAGGTTATGCAACAAAAAATATTGTTCATAAAGTGATTTGACATGAAAAATGGAATGTACTGGAGGGAGACTCAAACCGGGAATGACTGCTCATAAGGCAAATGCTCTGCCCTCTACACTACTGCAGTATTGCTTCATTTAAATATATCTTGATATTTATCTTCTTGTGCCATTTAAGCTGCAGTATACGTAGCTAAGCAATGGACAAACCCACGCACCTACGGTTAAATTTTATCTGTTTGATAAAACAAATTAACTTATTTATATGATTATATTTTACCTATTGCTCTTATAAACTTGGAGGGGGGTGTTGCTGGGGGTATGCAACCACCTATGAGCAGTCTCACTCATTGTTATTGATAAACTGCAGTTCTTGATTGCAGGGCTGTGTATATTCTGAGAGCTCTGCTCTCAGCATGCCCACTGCACTCGTACACACTCCGTGTCTGTTTAGGAGCTCCGTCTGCGCACCTTCATTAATATGCATGGCAGGCTGCTGTGCTGCTCCTAAACGGTCACTTCCGTACAGGACTAAGCTAGTCCTGCATGGAAGATTAGTGAATTCGGGGGTATGTTTAAGCTCTGGTAGACCAGCTTAATAACATCAATTCAATATAAGTATTTAAGAAGTGAAATAGTCACCCAGAAACTCTATTACACACTTAAATGCAGCATGCTTAGTTTTCCTATTCACTCCTAAAGTACAGCAGGAGACATTCCATAAAATTAAAAGATCTTTCACAAAATCGTAAGTCAAACAGACAACTGATTCAACAGGTATGAGGAATGTAATGGCTTGACAATAACATTTTATAAACACAAGAAACTCATACTAGCAGAAACCTTGTTATTCAACTCAGCTGTACAATTTGAGACACTTCCATCATAAAATGTAAGTACATAAGCAAACAAGCAAATAAATAAATAAATACAATCTAATAACATAAAATAAAATAAAATAAAATAAAGACATGTCTGTGTAGTTTTATCTCCAAAATAAAAATCAGTTCTAGCATCATCAATACCTGTAGGTTCAATATCCTTATTTTTGGCAAAGTGGAAATTCTGGTTACATTTTTTTGCATATAATGCAGAAGCCCTTTTCCACATTTCTGATTCATTTAAGCCAGACAATATTTATAAAAAACAGAAAAACAAAAAAAGAGAGAAAGTGTGAATATTAAATTCCACACAGATGGCACTAAAATGTCTCAATCCTTGCATAACTTTAATTTTTAGTTCCTGGATTCCCAAAAACATTTTACCATACTCCATCTGGACTTTGTGTGGAGAGTACTGATGGAATTTGGGACAAATGGAAATTTACTGCAAAAGGAAAATCGCTTATGTTAAGACAATTATGGAAAGATATTTACAAAGGAATCTCCATCTGGTGCTTACTGACTATTCATGGACATCAGGTGAGGGTGTCATATCTCTTTATTCTGTTTACAATACCAGTAAACACTCAGACAGCCAATCTTCCACTATTTATTTCAGGTAAGGGACTATACTTCTCTTCTATTTCTACATATTTCCATTTACTTCCAGCTAGTGTGCAGATAGTTATGTTATAGATTGTGGACACCAAAACAAAATTTCTAAATTGCTCGAAAAGATAGATTTTTTAAAATGTATATTTGAATGTCTTAAATGTAATCTTTAATTTTAGAAAATCTTTTCTTTTTCCATAAGGTCAAAGAACAGGTCAAAGGAACACCACTTACCTTTTTTTCAGTATTTCAACATGAGCTGGTAAAATTTTCTTAGCAGTTTAGTCAGGCAGTCAATTGCTTTAGTCAGATGATAGGAAATCTGTTCCCTGTTTACTACAATATAAAAGGAGATTATTTCAAAGTTATAAATTAGGAAGATGGTTCTTCATTTGGGGATTCATCATAGGCCAAAACAGGGGTTCTGGTGAATATTTCTGGACTACTGGAGCTTAAGTACCCAGCTGGCCCTTATTTTAGAAAAAAATCAGTGCAGAGTTTTAAAGCTGTGAACTGTAGTTCCTGTGGTACAGGGTTTGATTCCCTCAGTTTTCATTTGCCTAATGTGTGACCTTGAGTAAGTTACTTAACCAGACACTTTAGTGAGCAGTATATTAATGCCCTAATGTCAAAATATGGAGCAATCAATGCCATTTAGAGGTTTGCATCACCACGCCCCTGCTAATTATATTTACTGACTCAAGATCCCATAATCCCCAGGGAAAGAGAATATTCCCCTACCCAGGAATTGCTGATCAGTTGCACATGTTGAACATCTGTTGACTAAATTGTGTCAACCAAACAGCCCATTTTTCAACTGGATCCCAAGGAAAATAAAAACTGAGAAAAAAAAATGTAAATAAAAAAAATAAGGATAGCATGAAACAATCCAATAGGTGTGGTAATAGTTCAAGAGGTATAATGCATAAAAAAACAGTGTGAAAAGTGTGATAAAACACAGTAAGTCAAATTAGCAGCCATTATTTATAAAGTATATTGAAAAGGTAGTATAAAAGGATGAGAAGAACAAGTGAAAGGAAGGCTACAAGTGCATGGAAATGGCTTAAGACAGACACATATGAAGTATAATCTAATACTGGAATAATATGGGACATTGAGAACATCAAGTGATATGTCATCTGGGGCAAGTTAAAGGTTTGATGATGGGGCTGTTAATTTTTCATATGCCCAAAGAGGGACATTTCCAACAGAAAGATGAGCCCCTGGATTCAACAAGCTCTGCACGGTGTGCCTGAATAGTGCAAGAGCTGCTGCATGCAATATGGCCGCCGAGCGATCCAGGAACGAGCCCCTGAGATATGCACAAGCATGCCTACACTATTCCCACATGGACACCACTGCTATATGCTAATTACCTCATTTACTTTTGAAAACCATGCAAATCAGGTGAATTAGTGATCCAAGAAGTAGGCACATGTCTGTGCAGGAATAGTGTAACCTGCGGAAATGTATTCGGTTACTAACTGAATACATTTCTTCAAATTACAAAACGGAGGCATAATAGCTCGAAAGAAAGCATGTATTCAATGTAGTAAGCATGCCAATGGCCAAATATATGGCCATTGGCGTGAGAAATAGTTGCAAAATTATAAAAAAAAATTTTTTTTTTGGCCGATCTCAGCTGTTTAAGCGTAGGGTAGCGATGCACAAATGAGATCGGCCCGAAAATAAGAAACAAAGGTGGAAATAAGCTTTTAAACTTAAATCAGCATTTTGCCATAATAATCAATGGCATGCATAAGACAACAATACCAGGGAATAGTGGTTGCTAAGGGGGAAGGCTGAGTGTGAGTGTGGCAACTATGAATTAGCATTCTGTTTTATGCAAATGAGAGGATTAATACTGAACCACAGATTTCCTCTTAGTGTTAGCTTGCACCCAACAGTTTATGTGTAGCAACACCATTTTATAAGTCTAAGAGGTAGATAACCTCATAAGGGGGAGTGTCATGCATGCTGTAAGCTTATTGGAGCTCTGTGGCCGTGTTTGCCCTTAGCTAAGCACAGCTAAAGAAGGTGGGTATGTCTGAGGCTGCCTAACAGTGTTTACATTGCCTAAACAGGCATGTGTGTTGCACACTGGATTTCAAACAAACAAAAAAAACCAACAGGGAAAAGCAGCTCTGTTCACATCTCAGCACTGGGTATGTGCACCGTACCTTGTAGCTTAAATGGAAAGGCAATGGCCAAAACATCCCTCCACTAGAAAACCTCCTCAGCTGGTCTACCCACCATCTCCCCCAAGAAACTATCATCTTAGGTGATTTCAATATTGACTGGCAATCCTGTTCTGGCAACAATCCAACCCATCATGTACACCTTCATGGCTTCACCCAACTAGTCCAGTCACCAACAAGGATAAATAAAAACTCCAGCAAGCACACTACCCTGGATTGGATACTAGTCAGTAAGAACCCCCGGTCATATATAACAGGCTGCTTATCAGATAGCCTCAGTGATCACTCCCCAACATTCCTACTCAAAAAATACCTGTACCAAGCTAAACCTGTCATCTATTGTCAAATACGTAAAAAAATAAACTTTAACCCACTCACATTCATCTCATCCCTCAAAGAATGTAACTGGCATGCTCTAAAGTACCTCAGTCTAAATGACGCAGTTGAATTTTTAATACTACCTTCCTGAACATCCCATTACCATGCCCCCATAAGATTTTCCAGAACCAGCACAACCCTCCCATGGCTACAGAAAACCACTAAGTCAGAAATGAAAACAGGGATAAAGCCTGGGCACTGGCGCAAAACCAAAACCCTGCAGCTAGACAGAAATTCCTAGAACTACGAATAGAGTCAAAAAGCTAATAAACGGACAAATTCCAATACTACCAGTCTGCCCTAGACTCACACAACATAGCCTCAAACAATTCTGGTCCTCCATAAACCCATCCTCCACCCAGGTAAAGTCAGTACCCTCCTCCTAACATCCTCACTCCTCAGAAAATATTGCTACCTCATTCAACACACACTTCACCCAAAACCATACTATCACTAGCTAAACAACACAACCCCTCCTCCAACCCACACCTTCAACTAGTAATCCCCACTGCCTTCTCTTTTTCTCCTGTTACTACGTCCAACATAAAAAACTCTTAGCTAAACTTAACCCCACCAAATTAGCAGCTGACTTCCTCCCAAGTGAATACCTAAATCGCAGCTGATGCTCTGGCTCACCCATCCATCTTGATTAACCGATCTCTGTCAGAAAGTTACGCCCCACATTGTGGAAAGTCACATATAATTCTCCACAAAGGCGGACCCTCTGCAGAACCAACCAATTACCACCCCATAGCTATTCTCTCCACTCTCCAAAATACTAGAGATGCATACACCTCAGGTCTCACACTACCTCCTTACTAACAACCTCCTTTCCAGTACTCAGCATGGTTTCCGACCAAACCATAGCACCACCACTGCCTTACTCTCCTTTACTAACACTATCCTTCAGCATAAAAAAAAATGGCTATCTCTCCTCTGCTACTTTCCTAGACCTATCTAAAGCATTTGACATGGTCCCACACAAACAACTTATCTCTGTCCTCAATAACCTATCCTTCTCACAATCAGACATCAACTGGTTTCACAGTTACCTGTCTGACCGCCAACAATCCGTTGTATGGCAGAATGACATATCTCCCCAACTACCTGTCTCCATAGGGGTTCCCCAAGGATCCATCCTTGGACCCCTACTTTTCTCTGTTTATACCAATAATCTAGCCTCTGCCACCAAACATGGCACACTCATCCAATACGCAGATGACTCAACCATCATCTGCTCAGCCCAGTCCCTACCCAAACTGCAAAAAGTCACACAGGAAGCCTTTTCCTCTGTTGAAACATGGTTATCCGATGCCCAATTAATACTCAACCCAAACAAAACTAAACTACTCATCTTCCAACCCACCAAACATACCAAAACAACTCTCACTTTAACATCACAGCAAAAGTCACACAGGAAGCTCTTTCCTCTGTTGAAACATGGTTATCCGATGCCCAATTAACACTCAACCCAAACAAACTAAACTACTCATCTTCCAACCCACCAAACATACTCAAAACAACTCTCACTTTAACATCACAGCAAAAGACAACACCACTATATACCCAACTGAACACACCAAATTGCTAGGAGTGGAAATAGACAATAAACTAAAATTTGACATTCACATATCCATGACCATAAAAAAAGTCCACAAAAAACTAGGAGCGTTATACAGAAATAAACAATTTCTCACCAAAGCAGCAAAGATCTCAATAGCAAATTCCCACCTTATCTCCACCCTACTTTATGCCTCTCCAGTATATACCAACCTAAGGCAATGTGATCTAAACAAGCTAAAGACCTGCTACAACAAAATCACCAAATTCGCCACAGGGGCATCCTACCATAGTCACCACTGTCTCTCACTTGCTGAACTGGGCTGGCTTGAACTCCCTCACCTCCTTCAGTGGTATCGACTCTCACTCGTCCACAAACTAGTAAACCATCCACTAAATGTCCCATCCCTGCAGAATCTACTCCAACCCTATCGCACCACCAGACCACTAAGATCCAGCAAAAAAATCACTTGCAGATCACTAAAGCCAATAACTCTGCTGGTGAAGCACTATTCTCTTGCGCCATAGCCAAATTATGGAACTCCCACCCACAATTACCTCTGTACCATCATGCACCAACTTCAAAACTTTATTAAAAGTGCACCTAAAATATGCTGGCTATGCCCTTGCAACTCCCACTCTAATATCATCCACCCCATCCAACTACTACCTTTCTCACCTCCACTAACTACCTTGATGATAGCAAGCTCAGATGCTCATAAGCCTAGTACTTATTATACAGCAGGAACTTCTCATTGTTACATTTGTTAATGCCTGTTATGTACTTCACAGCTAAAGATTCTAGTTGTCTACTGATGTACTATGTTCTTCATCTGTAAATATGTTGTAAGTAATTTCTATGTTAAATTGTTAATCGCTATGTAATCCAATGTAACTACTGTCTGTTTATTTTACTGTGGAGCCTGTCTCCCCGGCCTCCGCTGAAAATGGACCCACGTCCAGTCAGACACTCCCGGTCAACAAATTTAAATAAATAAATAAATAAATAAAATGGGTGGGGAAAACAGCAGTAGGAAGGCAAACAATGAGAACTAGCATAGCTTGCAGGTGAAATGTATCAGAATCAGCCAATTACACATGGAACAGCCTAGCACACTACTATAAACTATGCAAACACCTTCCAGTCTGTTTTTTCCTACAAACTCTACACCACCGGTGTGCACAGACTGGGAAATTTTACCTGACAAAACTAATAGAATGTTAGGGGCTGCTGTTGCTCTCATACATCAATATGTGCAAGAGGCTGAGGGTGGTGAGGATGTGAATGCTGACAACCAACCCACAGTGAGGAGGAGGAGAAGAGTGTGCAAACTCAGGGTAACCTACCAGGGGCTACATGAGCAGGAGACAGTGGAGTGCTAGAGGGTGGACAGGGACATTCTACAGCAAATTCATGAGCTGTGTCAGCCACGCCTCACACGCAGAACCAACAGAGTGGAACCCATCCCAGTGAATACCAAGTTATGTGTAGGCTTAAGAATACTAGCCACAGGTACCTTCCAAAGAGCAACTGGGGATGATATGGGGATCTCACAGGCATCAGCATCCAGGGTACTTCACCAGTTCCTGGATGCCATGTCAGAACATGTCAGTGAGCACATATATTTCGACAACACCCGTGAGGCGTTGACCAGCAATATGTGTCTTTTCCACCAAATAGCAGAATACCCTGAGGTAGTGGGTGCTATAGACTGCACACACATACACATCAAAGCACCACCCCGTGAGTGGTGTAGGGTCTACATAACCTGCAACGGCTTCCCCTCCATCAACTGCCAGTTCATGTGCAATGCCCAGGGCATTATCTTGGATGTGTATGCTGGCAGCCCTGGAAGCTATCACGACTCCCACATCTGGCATATGACACAGCTGTACCAGTCATTTGCCAGTGGGGACATCCCATATGGCCACCTAGTGGGGGGAGATGCTGGCTATGCACTGGTGCTGTGGCTGATGACACCCCTCAGAAATGCATGCACACCTGAACAAGAACTCCATAATGAGGCCCACACACAAACCAGAATCATAATAGAGTGTGTGTTTGGGATTCTCAAGTCATGGTTCTGCTGTCTGGAGATATCCAATGGAGCCTTGCAGTACTCTCCAGCTACATGTACACAAATGTTCATAGTATGCGGCATGCTACACGATATGATCCTGCAGATACAGCTGCAGCAGGAACAATACGGGGCAAGGCCACACAGCCCCCCACCATTGCCAAGGCCATCACAGGCACAGAGGGACTTGGAGGAGGAACTACCTGAGCCTGGCCATGTAGGCAGAAGGAGGCGTGCCCAGTATGCCCAGGCCTTGGTAAAGAGGCAACTCATAGCACATACACTGACACGGTAGAGACACAGGGAATGACACCTCTCTCTAACTCACACATACAGTAAAACGGATGCCAAACATGACACTCCCTGTGCTTTACCATCTATATGCAAGGCCACAAATGCAAGGCCATGTTGACAAATCCCAGTAGCATGCCCACCATCTCCTAATGTGTGAACTGTGGACCAACCCCTAAATACCATTGGGATGAAGGGCCAAGTATAGGGATACTTCTCGGATATCACTCGCATAATGTTAGGAAGAGGATAGAATAACAGAGTGGGGGATGTAGAAGCATGGACATCATGGAGTGTGTGAAGTCTGAAATTCTGATGTGTGCCCATACTACCCCTGCCTGCAAACCCAGTAATGGGTGGCTACAAACCTGATTGTAAACCACAATGTGAAGGGGAACTGACCAGATATATGAGCCCTGCCTCTGGGTAACCTGGGTGAATCTGTACAGCTGAGAGGAGGCATGGCCCAC
>NW_025053988.1:0-10267 GCF_019279795.1 Protopterus annectens
TAAATATTTGGGCAATGATGAAGGATCAGCAATAAAACATGAACAAATGTGAATAAAACTTAAAAAGAAATACTTTAGAAGACTTAAATTAATCATGAAAACAGCGTAGACATCTAGGAACAAAATCCAAACTATAAACCAATCTGCTCTTCCTTTCCTAACTTACAGTTTTGGAGTGATTGATTGACCCCAAAATGTGTTGGGTAGATTAGACATTAAAAGAAGAAGTATGCTTGATGCTCACAAAATGATGGATAAAAATCAGTGTATAACAAGATTATATATTCCCTGTTCCGAAGGAGGCATGGGCCTCCTTGAAATTGATTACACGAACAGATCTGCAATCATGGGACTCCACACATATCTGCTGACCTCACAAGACCCAAATATAGTGACAGTTTTGAAACATGAGGAGAATAAATCTAAGTTGACTTCTCTGCTTAGTCAACAGAAGCATATCGACATCAAGCAGAAATGGAAACCAAACCAGAAGTAGATAAAAATCAGGAAGCAACTGAATGTTGTCAAAAAACAAAAGAAAGAATATAAGGTGAAGGACCAGATGAGAAGACAAGAAATGTGGAAAAAGCATAAATATAGTTGCAAGTATAGAAAACTTCTGAAAGAACCTCATGTTGATCAGGAACAAATGCACGAATGGTTAAGGAGAGGCGAATTCAAACCAAGAGATGAAAGGTTAATATTAGCGAGCTACGTACACGCTGGTTTACAAAGTCCATTGACTGTTAATAGCAGCCTGCATTTAAAGTGGATTGTTGAGAGACAGCCTTACAAGACTATCTGCAAATATATAGAGCTGAGTATATTTTTCTGTATTATTCTGTATTATAGAGCTAAATTGTTGCTTAGATATCTGTTGTCTTACTGTTCTGCAAATATAGAGATCAGTATATATTTTTTGGTTTTATAATTTGATTCCTCACATCTGTGTTGAAACTGTCCCCCCCCAGTTTGGTTTCTATAGCTTGTGTATTAACTCAAGGTTCCCTTAATTTGCTGTTAATAGCGGCCTGCATTTAAAGTGGATTGTTGAGAGACAGCCTTACAAGACTATCTACAAATATATAGAGCTGAGTATATTTTTCTGTTTTATTCTGTATTATAGAGCTAAATTGTTGCTTAGATATCCGTTGTCTTACTGTTCTGCAAATATACAGAGATCAGTATATATATTTTTTGTTTTATAATTTGATTCCTCACATCTTTGTTGAAACTGTCTTCCCCATCCCCCCTCTCTGTTCTTGGTTGTAGTTTAAATTTGGTGGCTTTTGCAGTGCCCGCCCCACTGTAGATTTGATCTAGGACACTCCCCCAGTCCCATCTCTTTACCGCATTCTACCTAATAAACCTTTTCTGCACTTGCTTTTAGTCCTTTTTAATTTAATTACATTTTTTCAAACTGTGTGTGGTCTAATATTGCTACATACTCAAGTGTGCAAGCTTGCACTGCATGTGAATTGTTTTTTCTACTGTTTTTGCTACTTTTCTGAAAAAAAAAAAAAAATTTTTTTTAGTCTGTTTCCTACCTTTCCTGTAATTAGTGTTCCAGATACAGATTTGCTGTATCTAGGACTGTTTGTAAGCTTCTGAGCCCCCCAAGCCTTTCTGTGTTGGAGGGAAGCCTTCTAGCTTATCAGTGGGAGCGGTAAGCATTAGGTAACCTGTCTACCACATAAGGAGTGGTTCTGGCCCAGAATTTGTAGTTATTGGCCATTTGGGCAGTCTTCCATCTCTCTCTCAACTTTCTGATTTGAAGGCCTGCATTTGCATGTCCTGTAACTCCTGGGCCCACCTCATTTGCTCACTCAAAAAAAAATGTATCTGCTTTTACTCTGTTTGTGTTTCTTCCTACTTTATTTTGCTTTTGTGTCATCTTAAAAGTACTCAATTGTATTTATTACTGCTTGGTGTAACTCATTCTAAGCCTTTTAGTTTAAGCACTTGGGCTTCAGACCAGCTGTTTTACATTAAGAAGGTTTGTGGTCTGCACTGTAGTGGCAGAACAGGTAGCTTACATCCTTCTAAGTTGGGAACTGCTGATTGAGGGCTCAGTGTCTGTTATTCTAAAAGTGTATTAATTCTGGTTTAAGCATTTGGGCTTCAGGCCAGTTATTTTACATTAAAAGGGTTCGTGGTCTGCACTCTTGTGGGAGGAGAGGCTGGAATCTGCCCTTCTGAGCTGGGAATTTCTGGTTAAAGGCTTATAGTGCCTGCATATTTGAACTGCTTCTTACTGAAATTTTACACCTTGTTTTTCCAGCTGTAGCGTAGACTAAATCCAGTCCTGCTGAATCTAGCTTTGTTTGTATAACATGAGCACTAATCCAGGCATTCTTTAAAGTATTCAATTGTATTTATTACTGCTTGGTAGTAACTTGATTAAAGTGTAGCTATCATTCTAAGTCTTTTGGATTACGCACTTGGGCTTCAGACCAGTTGTTTTAGATTAGGAAGGTTTGTGGCCTGCACTGTGGTGGCAGGACAGGTAGCTTACATCCTTCTAAGTTGGGAACTGCTGATTAAGGGCTCAGTGTCTGTTATTCTAAAAGTGTATTAGTTCTGGTTTAAGCACTTGGGCTTCAGGCCAGTTATTTTACATTAAAAAGGTTCGTGGTCTGCACTCTTGTGGGAGGAGAGGCTGGACTCTGCCCTTCTGAGCTGGGAATTTCTGGTTAAAGGCTTATAGTGCCTGCATATTTGAACTGTTTCTTACTGAAATTGGTACACCTTGTTTGCTATAGCATAGACTAAATCCAGGCCTGCTGAATCTAGCTTTGTTTGTATGCTTGTTGTTTGTTTGCTTGTTATTCCCTGAAATGCTAATTCCACCTAAAACGCTGCTTTTCAGCGCTTCTGTGGATCCCTAGTGATATCTGCATTGCTTACTGTACTTATTTCCTTGTTTCACTTGAAAGAAAGTTACTGTTTGTCATTTTTGCATTTAAGTTACCTGTAACACATTGCATTTAAGTTACCTGGCACTTGCTCACTAAAGCAATTATATAAGTCAGCACTAAAAAATTAAAAGCACTACCCCCTCACAAACTCCCCTTGAGTACCTTTTTCCCCATTGCCCCTTTTTTTCAATTATAAAGGAATTCCCAATACTATTCTAACATATCCAAAGGTCAGTTGTCAATCTCCTCTCCGGTCCAGCTGGTGAATCTGGGAATCTTGAGGCAATGTTACAACTGCCTCATGTACACAGACAACCCTCTCCTCCTCCCAACAAATTCCAACACATGTGAGAGATGTAACCATATAGCCAAACTGGAGGCTAAGATCTCTCAACTCAGTACTGGCGTAACCAGTCAGGAGGAGAAGGAAACCACACTCACTACAATTCCAGTCTAACATAGACCTACCACGACAGCAAACCAAACACATAAACACACAAAAACATACTCAGAGGCTCTAAATAAAAATCTGCCTAAACAGCAGAGACCTCCAAAGCAGACACCCAAGCAACCGCTACCCCAAAACAAAACACATGCAACACATAGCTCACAAAGCCAGTGTGCCGAACAGTCACAGCCCATAAGGCTAAACAGCACACCTGATACACTTGTAATAGGTGACTCTATCATCAGGCACACTGACATCCCGCTCACCAAGCTGAACAAGGAGAAGGTCACGGTGAGCTGCCTGTCGGGCGCTAGGATCCACCAAAAGCACTCAGGTCACTCCAAGGCAAGTACAAATATGACTCAGTCATTGTCCATGCTGGTGTGAATGACCTGAGACGTACCTCCCTGGACTAAATGAAAAGAGACATAGAGGAGCTCTCTGAGCATGTGGCACAGGCCGGTATGACCCTGACCTTGAGTAGCATCTTACCCTCACCAAGAATGATGCCACAATATGAAGACAAGATGATCAATTTCAACAATTGGCTTAAGCATTGGTGTCATTCAAAGGGGATCCAATGCCTCTCAGCCTGGGATGACATGCTCGACAAGCCCACGATGCCGCTAGGGACGGCTTGCACCTGTCACCCCTGAGCTTTTGGATATTGGCAAAGGCTCTTGCTACCCCCATAGTGCCTTTTTTAGGCAAGGCTCAAAAGACAAACCCACCTCCATAGGTATCACAAGGGATAAGAAACTAAGAGTAATGCTACTCAGCGGCAAAGTCTAAACCTCAAGATGCACACATAAAACTCTCCTTAGCATGGAGAACATCGATATTTGTGCAGGAACAGAAACCTGGTTCAAGGCTCCCGAGAGCACCCCAGCACTACCAGGTTATACCTCATACCATGCTTTTCGGCCCCAAAACTTGGACTGAACCACAAAAGGAGGGGGAGTATCAATATTTGTCAAAGATACCCACACCTCCAGGTTGGTGGCACAGCACGAAGCATCAGAGACTATCCATGTGCAACTAACAGTGGGAAAAACTGCCTTCCAGTTTATAGCCTGCTACAGACCACCCTCCCAAACCCAGGAACCCCACTCTGCCTTCCTGAGAACACTGGAAAATATGATGGTCTCTCCAAACACCATTATATTGGGTGACTTAAAATACCAAACATAGACTGGGAGCATTACTCTAGCTCCAACACCCTAGCCCAAAGGTTCCTAGAATTTATAAACTCAAATGCTATGGAACAACTTGTTACCGCTCCCACAAGAGGGGAAAACATGCTGGACCTGATCATCACCAACATGGGGACTCTATGCTCCAGACCAGTAGTGTATCCCTCACTGGTAAGATCAGACCATAAACTAATCTCACTGGATATTCACATCCCGACCCCACCCCCTGCCCAGAAAACCACAGTGAAAAACTTCTCTAAAGCAAATTTCACACTCCTCAAAACCGAGGTGAAATCCTTCAAAGCCCCCAGGCCTGTGGAATATACGGCCCAGACCACAGAATCCTTTATAAACGCATTCTATGAACACCTTCAGGAATGCATGGATCATGCAATCCCAAATAAAACCAAGACCCAATCCTCCAAAGGCAGACGTCCTGTCTGGTGGACCCCAGCCATAAACTAACTATACAATAGAAGGAGGAAGCTACTACATGATAGAGCAAAATCCCAAAAAGGGAAGGCATCTCTGATCAGTATTAGCAAAAACTATGGGCACTCATAAAATCGTCTAAGGCCAGCTTCGAGAGAAAAATTGCACAGGAAACTAAGGATAATCACAAGGCTTTCTTTAGGTATGTTAGGAACCTGGGTGGGAATTCCCAGATATGCTCAGAATTAGTCCAAAATGACAACAAATACACCGAACCCACAGACATTGCCAACATCCTAGCTGACAGGTTCAGCGCAAACTTCTCCCTCCCCCCACCAAAAGGGCAAATATCTATCCCAGCAGAGTGCTGCCCCCCTGACATCTCAGATGCTCAGGTAAGAGCACCTCTCCAAAGCAAAAAACACAGCATCAATGAGACCAGACGGTGTCCCGGGCTGCGTCCTACATGAACTCCAAGAAGAACTAAACCCAAACATAAAACTACTGTTCAATCTCAGCCTTACTACAGGATATGTACCCAAAGAGTGGCGTACAGCAACAGTGTTCCCTCTCCACAAAGGTGGTGCCTCAACGGATCCTGGAAACTATCGCCCCATAAGCCTGACTAGCTTAGTCTGCAAAGCTACGGAAAGGATCATCATGGACCTCATAAATAAAGATATTGGGGACCTACAGACACTGGATCCTACCCAGTTCGGCTTTGTTAAGGGCAGATCCTGCCTCTTAAACCTGGTTGGTTTCTTTGAAACAGTCACCAAGGCCATTGACGAAGGGAAGGTGGTCCACACAGCCTACCTGGACCTCGCAAAAGCCTTCGATACAATACCCCACTCGGGCATTATAGATAAGCTCACCAGCTTAAATATAAACCCCTATGTCACTAGATGGGTTGCAAACTGGCTCAAGGACAGAACCCACACGGTTAGAATTGCTGGAGCCATGTCAGACTCCAAACCAGTTACAAGTGGCATCCCTCAAGGCTCAGTCCTGGGACCTCTCTTGTTCGGTATATATTTCTCGGAGGTACAGGCCAACACGGAAGGATTGTGGCTGACCAAGTTCGCAGATGACTGCAAACTGGGCGCCATAATCAACTCTCCAGCTGACACAAGCATCCTCCAAAAGGACCTCATAGAAACAGACAACTGGTGCCAGAGCCATGGCCTCAAGCTAAGCACCAAAAAGTGTATAGTCATCCCCTTTGGCAAAAACAAAGTGCCCACAAATTACCACATAGGTGGTAATCCATTAAGTACAGAAGAAGTAATTAGGGACCTGGGGACCCAAGTTGATAGCAATCTCTCATTTGACAACCACGTGGCCAAAGTGGTTAGAAAAACATTTTATATAGCCCACCTAATCATGAAGGATTCACATCTAGATCAGGGAGGTCATCGTGCCTCTTTATTCATCCCTCATCAGGCCCATAATTGAGTACAATGCCCCTTTTGGGATGTACCTTACCAGACACCTGCAGCAACTGGAAAGACCCCAAAAGTACCTCACCAAGAGGATCAAAGGGCTCAAACAGATGCCATATGCTGCCCGGTTAAAGAAACTCCAGCTCTACTCAGTGGCATACCGCCTGCTCAAGAGGCGTCTGTGCCTGACGTATAAAGCCATGTCCAACCCGGAATTAATGGACATGCTGCACCTCAGAAAATCCAAATCTCATTGAGCTATGTGCTTGAGAGACTTGAACCTCAGCACTGAAATAAATAGGACGTGCTGGAGGGACAGATTCATAACCCAGAGGCTCCCTTCACTCTGGAATAAAATCCCAGTCCAGGTTAGGCAGAGTCCCTCATTGACTCTCTTCAAGAGGAATCTTGATGAGTGGATGGGAGATCGTAGGTTTACCCTGGGTATCACTTCTGTGTCACTGTTAGACAAAGGCACAGTATACTAACCTCGAAAAAGGGCATAGCAAAATTAATTTAAAATGGGTGGCGAAAGCCAAACACACTCTGGCTAGGCTTATAAATGCCCTAGGGCAGATAGCCTCGTATGAACCTATGAACCTATGTGGGAGAAACAGACAAATGTAGGTTTTGTAAAACTGAATTGGAAAAAGTCGCACACCTTGTTGCTGGTTGTGACATACTAATGGCAGAAGGACTGTATACTGAAAGCATAATAATGTGGCAAGACTGTTGCACAGGGGATTGTGCAAACATTATGTTATTAAAGAGTCTGAAAAGCACTGGAAACATGAGCCACAAAGTATCACAGAAAATGATGAAGTTTATGTCACATGAGATCACCCATTACCAACAATTCAAAAGACAGATGCTAGAACACAAAAGTAGCATTGGTCATTGAAATCACCACACCCAGTGACTACAGTGTCTTGAGTACAGAGAGACACAGAGTCATAAAATATCAGGATCTTTAGGCAGAAATGAGGGCAATCTGGAAGAAAGATGCCCAGAGAGTTCCAATTGTAGTAGGAGCAGTGGGTCTTATAAAAAGTAAATCCAAAAAGAAAAGAACCAAAACCACGAAGTAGTAAAGCTCAGAAACACAGGACTCAGAAGCAATGTCAAAATAGAGTGACTAACTGCTTTGAAATACGAACACTGCTCGATCTTGTTTAAAACTTTTATTGTAGCAGTAAAACAAAAAACAATTTAACCAAGCGCTTTCGTTCGGATAAATCCGAGCTTTATCAAGGAAAAAATGAGTCTGTGATTTAGACCATTAAATACCTTTCTCCATCAAGTCACATGACTATTTATACAATTATCTCCTTTATAAACTGATAAAGGAAGAAATGTAAACATCAGGTAATTTTAAAAAGTGTAACTCTTATGCTGATTTACAGCTTCTTACAAATATATATATAAGACATATCTAAAACATATAAGCCAACCTTGTATATAAATGAACTTGTCCAAAAAAAGTATCCAAAAAAATTTTTTGGTATCGTAAAATTCCTTAAATAAGGATTTAAAAATTAAATTACAAAGTAAATAATAAACACTATATATACATAAAATGTCTTATAAAAATTCCTGTGAGAAATCGTTGTTTAGTCTATATTATGTTAGTATCCCAATAAAATAAGTAAACCAGTCTAAAATATGGCATAATTACACATAACTTCCTATATAATAAACCTATTGCCTTGGTGACTAGAGGGCTGTCCACCAAAAAAATATACCAGAAAATCAAAATTACTTGGTAGTAATATAATGAACAATCTAATTTCATTAAAAACCTAAAGGCAAGCATGCCTCAATTTTAAAACACTATTGATATTAAGGCTATCATTCAAGCCGGGAAACCTGGTGGAATCAGCGAGTTGTAAAATAACTCCGTATTCCAACCTGGTTTCCTTACCACCCGGGGCGTCGGGTGTTATTTGTTCTAGTACTCGCTAAATTTTATAAGCATATCTTTGGGCAGACCAGAGAGTGTTTATAAAAGGCATTGCTCTCCTTACAATTAATAATATCGTTGAAGTGTTCGTATACCCTTCTCCTAAAAACTCTTTCGGTCTTGCCCACATAAAAACTATGGCAAGCCATACAACACCCAAGGTATACCACCCCATTCACCCCACAATTAAAATATCTCATAGAGGTGTATCTAAACTTCCTAGAAGGGAGAGTGCTAAAGCACTTTGGTTTAACATGGCATGACATTGCTTGCAATTCCCACATGAATATGTACCAAATTTTCTCTTAATAGTGTCCAATTTAACCTCCTGCTTAACTTCTAAAAGTTCTTTCAGGTTCATGTCCCTTTTTCTAACAAAATGTGGGAATGGTGGAATGTGGGCTTTGATGTCATCCTGTACCCTAAGAATAGGCCAGTATTTATAAATAATTTGTTCAATTTTGTCCGAGTTAATAGAAAAAGTGTGTACAAAGCTGTTTTTTACCTGGGAGATATCCACTTGTTGATTGTGGTGTAACCCAGTTAGTCCAACACCTAATAAAGGGGAATATTTAATTTCTCTATTGCAAGCAATGTCATGCCATGTTAAACCAAAGTGCTTTATACCTCCCTTCTAGGAAGTTTAGATACACCTCTATGAGATATTTTAATTGTGGGGTGAAAGGGGTGGTATACCTTGGGTGTTGTATGGCTTGCCATAGATTTTACGTGGGCAAGACCGAAAGAGTTTTTAGGAGAAGGGTATACGAACACTTCAACGGTATTATTAATTGTAAGGAGAGCAATGCCTTTTATAAACACTCGCTGGTCTGCAAAGATATGCTTATAAAATCTGTAGTACTAGAACAAATAACACCCGACGTCCGTGGGGGTAGTTGGGAAACCAGGTTGGAATACCGGGAGTTATTTTGGCAACTCAAGCTGGATTC
The DNA here is from genome assembly GCF_019279795.1 of Protopterus annectens. Classification (NCBI taxonomy): domain Eukaryota; kingdom Metazoa; phylum Chordata; order Ceratodontiformes; family Protopteridae; genus Protopterus; species Protopterus annectens. The sequence goes on from NW_025053988.1 coordinate 9,344, forward strand.
CACCAGGTTCCCGGCTTGAATGACAGCCTTAATATCAATAGTGTTTTAAAATTGAGGCATGCTCGACTGTAGATTTTTAATGAAATTAGATTGTTCATTATATTACTACCAAGTAATTTTGATTTTCTGGTATATTTTTTTGGTGGACAGCCCTCTAGTCACCAAGGCAATAGGTTTATTATATAGGAAGTTATGGATAATTATGCCATATTTTAGATTGGTTTACTTATTTTATTGGGATACTAACATAATATAGACTAAACAACGATTTCTCACAGGAATTTTTATAAGAAATGTTATGTATATACAGTGTTTATTATTTATTTTGTAATTTAATTTTTAAATCCTTATTTAAGGATTTTTACAATGATACCAAAACATTTTTTTGGATAAGTTTTTTTGGACAAGTTCATTTATATACAAGGATGGCTTATATGTTTTAGATATGTCTTATATATATATTTGTAAGAAGCTGTAAATCAGCATAAGAGTTACACTTTTTAAAATTACCTGATGTTTACATTTTTTCCTTTATCAGTTTATAAAGGAGATAATTGTTTAAAGAGTCATGTGACTTAATGGAGAAAGGTATTTAATGGTCTAAATCACAGACTCATTTTTTCCTTGATAAAGCTCGGATTTATCCGAGTGAAAGCGCTTGGTTAAATTGTTTTTTGTTTTACTGCTACAATAAAAGTTTTAACCAAAATCGAGCAGTGTTCGTATTTCAAAGCAGTTAGTCGCTCTATTTTGACATTGCTTCTGGGTCATGTGTTTCTGAGCTTTACTACTTCTTATAAAAAGTAACCTACTGTCATATTTTGATATGTTACCAATCTATGTAACCCCGTACAAATTGCAGAAGGATGCATTAGTCATTCAGCAGTTAAGTCGCAAATATTTACATCTTGAATGTTCCATTCC
>NW_025053989.1:0-8979 GCF_019279795.1 Protopterus annectens
ATACTTTAAATATATATATATATATATATATATATATATATATGGGTGCATTCAAACATCAGGTCCACATTCCTCCTTCCTTCACAGTGCACTATTCTGCCTTGCTCAACACACAGGTGTCACATGGAACAGCCTAACTAGGTATATATAGGGACAGATTGCATATATTACACACCTATGGCATTTGTCATTACATTACATAACATGACTGTCCTGCAAGTGTGGGCTCTGAAACTCATGTGTCTTCATAATGGCATTACTTCACCACCAGCTATTTGCACACTAATACAGTCTACATCTTGTCAGTCTGATCTGCACAGTTGACAGGTATGGCCCACTACAGGGAAGACACTATTGTCCATAGCAGTTGTTCAGCAGGACATATTACAACCCTGATGGCACATATAAATCATTCCATATCATTTATCCCATTATTATAGACCAAGTACTACATTCAGTTACATGCATATATGTTTCACATACCTGTTGTAGGATTGTCGTCACTTCTGAATACAGTTTGATGTGTCCCCTTAGTTATGTTGGGAAGTATGTAGGTTCATTTCGTTAAAAATGTTTTATTTACTGGTTGTTTGTTTTTTTTCTTTCTCTTTCTCTCTCTGTCTCTCTCCACTACAGGGATTGAGCTGCTTGAATAGATTGCAGAATGGATTTTGTTGGTGATGCACATGATCAAGTGATGGCCTCTGCACCAATCAGTGTCCAGCACTTGCTACCTGCATACAGTCAGCTGTGTAGTACTTCCAATTACCACTGTCATGGCAACCCACTACTCTAAATTACTAAATCATGTGGGCGTTGTCCTTTACCTTTCCTGTATGGAGGACATCCTTCCTGTGTGTTGGCAGCAGTGTTACAGACAGCAGGTAGCAATACCTCTTACAACAGGCTTGCAGACACAGGCCAACTACATATTTATATAAGTTTCCAGACCTACAGACAGTGTGAGCAGTGTTGTAATACGCACTGTACACTTCTAGTTTTACAGGATTTGTGTGTACATACTAGTTTAGCATGGAATGCAATTTGTCTGCATAGCTCTCAACTGTGGGCCTATCCACATGATGGCCAGAGGACTGGCTGCTGTGTTTTGTCTGTTCACCACACAGGTCTTATCTCAGACATATCTCTGGCATTCTGTCTGTTGAGTGCTATCAGTACATGGCTACATCCATTTGTGTTTCTGACTTCATATTCCTGAATAAGGATATGTTGTACCTGTAAGACCAGCAATGTTCTCAGTGTCTAACGATAATATTGCAAATATAGCCCTCTGTTCCAGTCTCTGTCCTCCACCTATACACCAGGCTTTGTCCATATGTCATGCAGTAAGAGGTTGTTAAGTAGTGGCCTATCATTATGTTGTGCTGGCATTCCTGCCATCATACCAGTGATGTTGTGACCCAACATATTGTGGGTAGGCATAGCTACAGCTGGACAAAACTGTGTTCAAGTCCAGAGGTCAGTGTATGTAACACTGTTATCCCTTGTAAGTCATTCTATGGGGGGTATGCACCATATATAACCTAGGCTGTACACTAGGTATATTGATTTTTACATTTCACCTTGGGAACATGTGGCTTACTGTCTACAGACGTTCTGTTGTCAGTGTGATAGTGATTTTAAGTTACATTGTTATGAACAGATACATCTTCATTGTGACAACTTATTTTCCCCTGGGGTTGATACAGAGTGTATGAGGCTGCTGAACTACATCTGCATTACTTACTGTTGATTGATTATCTTCTGGCCAGTGTTTCTTTACTGTTGTACTACTTGAAGGCCTTGGCCTGGACAGCAACATATGTTATGCTTACTGTATACTTTGTAGAGTTGCATTACTCATTTGTGTATTTCAAACACCTAACAGCTATATGAAATGGCATATACAACTGAAATAGTACACAATTTCTTATGTATGCAACCTGTGTGTGGTGTATATCCTTTGACTTCTGTGGGTATATGTTTCATGCAATAATTGTCTTTGTATGAGAGAATTAAACAGCCATTTGTGCATGTAGGAATACTGGCTGTTCAATATGCTGTGCACCTCTAAAATATCTTCCTATACATATCTATATATATATTTGTCTGTGTATGATATATAATGTATATCTATATATATGTATATATATATATATATATATATATATATATATATATATATACATATTGTATATATATATATATATATATATATACTGTATATTGTGTGTGTGTATGTATCATTGGAATGTTTAGCTTCCACATTGCATTCCTAGGTAGACAGACTGTTCTGCATGATATCTATTAATACCATCCTGAACTCAGTGTGAGATGGATTACTGTTAACTTCTTGTGCTATGTTGTGTAGGGTCCTGTATGAGACTTACAGTGTTGGTATTGTGTTGCAAGGCAGACTGTTTGGCTGTAGAGGTGATATATCAATAATTATAAGAGGTTTAAATTGGGCCTCATCATTAACGTTCTTTGATCATATGTGTATTTGTTATTATATATATGTATATATATATATATATATATATATATATATATATATATATATATATACAATATATACATATAACAAAATATATATATATATATATATATATATATATATATTATATATATAATATATATATATTATATACACACATATGCATATATAAATGATTTTACTGTACTGACTGTGCTGAATGATATTTTTGGAAAACATCAGGTTTATTGTATCTGACATGGCTTAGTGGTAAATCATTTGCTTATGGTGTGCAGGGTCCTGGGAAGACTTGCAAAGGTTATATTTGTTGCTGGGCAGAATAAGCTGTTGGATACAGAGTGATTAAGGCATTTTAAGCAGTTGTAAGTGGTTTGCAGGTTTGAGCAATGGTAAGCAATCTAACTTCAGTTAAATATATATCTTAATACTCAGCCTCTAAATTGCTTATCCTGTTAGCATTGTTTACCCATGCAAACAGGTTTAAACCCACTTACTGCTTAAAAGATGCTTACTCCTGCTTACACTAATTACTTTAAAAGAAAAGAACAAGGGTGATAGGAAAGTGGTGAAAAGGGGCACAAAGAGGGAAAGACAGTAGGGAAAATAGCTAGGATGTGCAGGAGGGTGTAGGAAGGTCCATAGCTGCCCATTTCTTCTACAGCAAAGCTGTGCATATACACTGATTTGGAGGTGATTTGGACACTCAACCCTGAAGAGGGTGAGGACAACAATAATATGTTGTAAAGAATTAGACAGATTACAGTGTCCAGGACAGTGGTGCAAAATGGACAGCTATGTATGGGGCAAGATTTTTGGGAACAGATTGCTCTTTCTTTTTAAGGTGAGAGTGGGATGTTGGGGAAGGATAGTAGGTATATTTGGGAGGTAGGTTAGGATGAAGACAGACAGACAAGACAGCATGGGTGGATATGACACATGTGGGGTAAACACCTTGGATGGGGAGGGGTGTTTGGAAGTCAGGAGCCCATGAGCCCCAAATGGAAACAGTGGGACTGAGGTCCCCACCATGGGCAGTCACCACACCTTCACAGCCCAAATGGCGTGGGGCTGGGTAGGAGGGCAGGCTGACCTCTAGCATCTGATCCATCAAGGTGATATACTTAGCTGTCTTGTGCTGATCTAAAACTCTATCCTACTATCCTTAACATCTTGATCTTCAAACTCCATGCTGCTATGCAGACCGGACTTGAGACAGGTGACAATTTCCTGTCTGCACCCTCTCCCATGGGGGGTGAGCCCCATCCCCTAAGGCGGTTCCTCCCAAAGGTTGTTCAGGACCAGCAGACAAGGAGGTCCCTGGGTGGGCCCCAGACATGCTGGTGCCTGGTTCCATGGCCAGATGAGGTGGGAGAGGTGGTCTGGGACTGGCCTTCCCAAATGTGCTATGGTGTTTCCATTTTAAAACATGTGGGTTAGTAATGGTCAACACATTCCAGGATTAGGTATAACAGCATGCATAAATATTCCCATTAACCCAGAACACCCGATTTGGAACAGTTGCATAGCAAACAGCACACATGCATATATGGACCACAGTGGCCATTACAACAGCATGCAGGTTAGATTGATGGTGACAGGCTGCCAATATGGGAGTATTTCAATATTGATCATGCATCAAAACACATTAAAATAGTTATCAAAAATAGGACATATGTCCCAACAGTACATTTCAGTTAAAGCATACCCATTGCATTGTATATTTAGATTATTGTTGCAGATATATGGTGGGGGGGGATGTCTATTAACAACTTGTATATCCTGTAGTTCTCACTATTTTCTTAGTCACTGCTGTAATCTGTACCTTACAGGTATTATTACACTACCCTATGGCCTTAGTTTGGACAGTGGTATGTTTGTAGACACTATATGTGAACTGTGTTTTACCTGCAGTATACACCTATTACCTGGTATACCTGTGGAGGTATTGTTTGTTAACACTACCTGACTGTTTCTATGCATATTCCCAGATTCAGGTTGATGTTATGCACATACCCATCTCTTATTGCACACACTCTGGTCAAGGCTTGACAACATGCAGGTGGAACTGGGACATATTTTGACATTGCCCTCATAAACATTTTGTGAGTTGCTACAATGACAGGTTTGTTTTCATGTATATTTTCTGAATATTTACAGGTCTGACATTCAGTTATATGTCATTAAAAGCTGCCTAAATTTCAGAGATCATCACACTAATTTGCCAGGGTAACAGGTAGCAGATATGGGCCAATTATCTGGACATTCTGAACAAATCTGTACAGTTGAGGGTTATGATTCTGCATACAGCTTACTACCACGCCGAGGATTTGAACCATGGCTGTTTCTGCTAAAAATAAAACAGTTGACATCAAAGATGAGTGTGTTATTTAGATATTGTGTGTGTATCTTTTCACTGATTTCTTCTATAAGTCTTCCATGGTTTTACAATCTGACCTTGTAATTACAACAGTCTTATACAGGGATTCCTAGACAGTTTTATTATGTAGCACAGTGTGGGTGACAGTGATGAGTAATACATTATTATTCAGAAAAACTGCAACACTAACAATGCCATACAATACCAGACTAAACAGTACCAGTCCAGGATTTCAATCTTTTATTTCCAGGCACAGTTTTCTTATCTGACAGACTGGTGGAGGGAATGTTTGTTAACACTACCTGAATGTTGCCACAAATATTACCAGATTCCACGTTATTATTGTGCACATACTTCTCACTCTGTTACTGCACACACTCTGGTCATAGCTTCACAACATGGGGATAGAGATGGGACATAATTTGCATATTACTCTCATAACATTTTGGTGAGTTGCTAGAGTGACAGGTTTGTTTTCATAGATATATTTCTGACAGTTATGATGTCTGACAATCAGTTGTATGTCATTATTTGCTGCCTAAACTTCTGGGATCATCCCACTGATTTGCCAGGGGGACAGGGTGACAGGCAGAAAAATTAAGCCAATTATCTGAACTTTCTGACAAAATCTGTACAGTTGAGGGGTATGATTATGCATACAGCTTACTACCACCCCCATTTGAACCATGACTTGTGATGTGCAAAAATACAACAGTTTACGCACATTTAGTGTGTGCTTTTTTTGTGTATCTTTTCACTGTTTTCTGTCTAAGTCTCCCTCAGTTGTACAATATGACCTTGTGATTACAACAGTCGTATACAGACATTCCTACACATTTTATTTATGTAGCACAATGTGGGTAACAGTGCTTAATACAACAGTGCTATTAAAAATGCAACACTACATTACCATATGATACCAGAGAACACACAGGCAGTCCAGGAGTTAGACCTTTAGTGCCAGGGCGTTAGCCTTTTAGTTACGTACAACCTATATGTGACTCTTCCTGGCATATGTCTGGTTTATTCAGTACATCCCATATACAATACAGGTTTTATACTGGCAATTAACTTTCTACTACTTTTAGATTTATTTCTTATGACAGAACATGCAAGATTATTACTAACCTGCCTCCCGACGCGGCCTTTGCAGCCTACACATGGGCTTCCTGATTCACAGCCACTCACTGCAGCTGTAGACATAAGAGGAATATTTAGCCATACCTATCCATAATATACATGAGCTGGCAATTATTAAACAGTTAGTAGAATGAGTACTTACACTGGCTGGGACATCACTGCCTGCTTCTTGGATCCACTGATCCAAGAGCTCCTCCCTCCAGGTTAGCATAGTGATGCCTGACCTGCTCACCAGTTTGAGGAGATCCGTCACTGTGGAGTCAAGGATGGTCCCAGGCTTCCGCTTTATATTGGACCGGAATCTCTCATGGTCTTACCAGGAGTCCTGCCATGCTTAAGACTCCTGGAATCCGCATGCTGGAAGTCATCCTTCCCAACACCAGATTGTGCCTACAGGAGGAATCTGCAACCAGTTATGATGTATTCCCACCTGTGTTTAAATAGGGCCAATTTCCCACTTTGCCATGATTGGACTGGTTTTGAAAATGCTAAGCTATGGGCAAACCTGCTTACCTAATTGGCATTAAGGCATATACCAATGGGCAAATCTATTTAGCTGGGCTACATTACAACTAAAGAGGTGCAATGCTTAGCATTGCTTTTTTAAATTTGCACTATTTGCTGTTTGGCATTGATTTATCATTCATTACATGTTATATATTGTTTAGTATCCCTGATTCAGTGCTGCAACACTGTATGGGGTATTGTGTTTATCAGGGATTTCACCACTTTATTACAATGACACCTCACATCTGGACTTAATGTACTCCAGTTCACAAATATATGTTATTTAGTAGGTTATACAACAAAAAATGTTTATATTCCTTTCACATATAAATTGTGATTTTGCTATTAGTGAGGATCTGTTTGGGTATACCTCAATCTTAGTGCAGTTGTTGGCTTAGTGGTTAACTGCTGTACTATACTTTTAGGGTCCTGGGTTCAAGTCCTGCAAGGCTGTTTTTTTTTGCTGGGCAGTACACTATTGGATACAGTGATTAAGGCACTTTTAAGCAGTTGTAAGCTGGATTGCATGGGTTTGCATGATGGTAAGCAATGCTAACTTCCGGGTGAATATTCTTACACTCAATTAGCCTCTAAATTGCATATCCTGTAGCATTGCACCAGCAACTACTTCTTAAAAGTGCTTACTCCCACTTACCCCTGCACTAATTTAGAAAGAAAAGAACCATAGGTCTTGGGAAAGTGGTAGATTTGGACACTGTATACAATTTGTACACTATTTGCTGTAGGGCATTGATTTATCATTCATTACACATTATAACTTTGTTTAGTATCCCTGATTCATGTGTATACTGTATGGGGCACTTGTGTTTATCTGTGATTTTCCACATTACAATGACACCTCACATCTGCATTAATGCAGTACTCCAGTTCACAAATATATGTTATTTAGTAGGTTATACAGCAAAAAATGTTTATGAATTGCTTTCACATGGAAAATGGAATTTTACAGTGAGGATTGAACCAGGAATGACTCAAAAATAATGCTACCACTACACTATTGCAGTACTGCTTCATTGAATGTATCTTGCTATTTACCTGCTTTAAGCTAGAGTATGCATAACTAAGCAATGGGCAAACCTCAGCTATGTTAAATTTAATTGCTGTGGATTTCTGCATGCATCTGCACATTTGACAGAAATCCTAGTATGTTTATTATGATTGTAGTCATAGCTCTCTACCAATCAGGGACAGATCTCAACAGAATCAGGGACAACTCCAGAATAAATCGGTGACGATCAGGGGCACTTTTCAAATATTAGTTCTATTAACTCAAGACATTTTACCAGAATTAGAGAATCAAAATGAGAATTAATATACATTACCTGACAAGAAATAACTACTCAGCTCTTCATTATTGTCATATTTATTTATTAAGTATAATTCCCCACCTTTTGTTCAACAGGCACCAGTGTTAACAGGGATTCAGAGGGACAAAGCTGAACTTTGAGTCAACATCAGGGACGTCCATGAAAATCAGGGACAGTTGAGAGGTCTGAGTTGTACTATGAGCGTTTTCACTCATTTTGATTGCCAAATGGCAATTCTTAAGTGCATTACACTCCATAGATGGAAAACATTAAATATTTTATAATACTTTGTATAAAAGTTTGGTAGAACTTCTATAAAGGCATGCCCCCTAAAAGCTATGGTAAACTAGGTTGAAAATTCTATAATTCCAAATGTCATACATTTTTAATTGCATTTATTTATTTTAATCTGTTTATTGACTGCAGCAAGATATTTGCAGGTACATTAAGTTGTCATAATGCTGCTTTGGCATATTTTGGGTGAGCATTCAGCATGGCCTGATGAGGTTGAAGGACTTGTGAGCTGTTTCAGCACAAGACCGGAAGTGGTAGAGGTAGAATTGGGTCTGCCTGCCATTAGTGGTGGTTTAATATACAGCACAGTACTGTGATCTTGAGGCTGTTTAGGCCTGGACATGCTTTTGATTTCTTGCCCATATCTTGACCATGCTGGTGGTGCAAATGTTCATGGGGCTGAGTAATTGTATCCACATTTCGCATATTTTGGGGTTGGATATTTGAAATGGTGCATTAGGTTTGTTTACTACAGAGTATCTGTGGTGTTCAGGTAGTATGTGACCGTTTGGGGAATTTATTGTGAACACATGAGGCTGTTTGGTTCTCCATTCCATGGTGAAGCATTTAGGGAAGAGGAAAATGTATGGTGAGTGGGTTTCCTGTGTTAAGTGGGTCATGAGTCACAGTTTTCTGTCATGTTGGCACCACACACAGGCACTAACTAGAGGGTGGGTTACATTTCTTTTTGGCGCACTTACTTTTTGGAGGTGAAGGGATTATGCAAAATAGTACGTTTCATATGGATACAGCGGAATGTTTACAGCTCATTTGATGTAGTGGTAGGTTGCTGTGACTCTAGAGCACAGGTTTTGGGATTGAGACCTGCCAGGGCT
>NW_025053990.1:0-6610 GCF_019279795.1 Protopterus annectens
CTACCCCTTTGTAGGGTGGATAGTACCCTACACACCTGCAGAGTTTCAGCCTCCTAGCTTTTTCCCTCTTGGAGAAAAACAACTTTCCAGGGTTATTTTTTCTCTATGCAGAAACATGCTTGAAATGCATAGGGAAAGCTAAAACAATAAACGGTCATACTGAAACTGGCAGTTAAGCCAGAACCAGGATTGCCCTACCCCTTTGTAGGGTGGATAGTACCCTACACACCTGCAGAGTTTCAGCCTCCTAGCTTTTTCCCTCTTGGAGAAAAACAACTTTCCAGGGTTATTTTTCTCTATGCAGAAACATGCTTGAAATGCATAGGGAAAGCTAAAAACAATAAACGGTCATACTGAAACTGGCAGTTAAGCCAGAACCAGGATTGCCCTACCCCTTTGTAGGGTGGATAGTACCCTACACACCTGCAGAGTTTCAGCCTCCTAGCTTTTTCCCTCTTGGAGAAAAACAACTTTCCAGGGTTATTTTTTCTCTATGCAGAAACATGCTTGAAATGCATAGGGAAAGCTAAAACAATAAACGGTCATACTGAAACTGGCAGTTAAGCCAGAACCAGGATTGCCCTACCCCTTTGTAGGGTGGATAGTACCCTACACACCTGCAGAGTTTCAGCCTCCTAGCTTTTTCCCTCTTGGAGAAAAACAACTTTCCAGGGTTATTTTTTCTCTATGCAGAAACATGCTTGAAATGCATAGGGAAAGCTAAAACAATAAACGGTCATACTGAAACTGGCAGTTAAGCCAGAACCAGGATTGCCCTACCCCTTTGTAGGGTGGATAGTACCCTACACACCTGCAGAGTTTCAGCCTCCTAGCTTTTTCCCTCTTGGAGAAAAACAACTTTCCACAGGTATTTTTTTCTCTATGCAGAAACATGCTTGAAATGCAAAAGAAAGCTAAAAACAATAAACGGTCATACTGAAACTGGCAGTTAAGCCAGAACCAGGATTGCCCTACCCCTTTGTAGGGTGGATAATACCCTACACACCTGCAGAGTTTCAGCCTCCTAGCTTTTTTCCTCTTGGAGAAAAACAACTTTCCAGGGTTATTTTTTCTCTATGCAGAAACATGCTTGAAATGCATAGGGAAAGCTAAAAACAATAAACGGTCATACTGAAACTGGCAGTTAAGCCAGAACCAGGATTGCCCTACCCTTTGTAGGGTGGATAGTACCCTACACACCTGCAGAGTTTCAGCCTCCTAGCTTTTTCCCTCTTGGAGAAAAACAACTTTCCAGGTATTTTTTTCTCTATGCAGAAACATGCTTGAAATGCAAAAGAAAGCTAAAAACAATAAACAGTCATACTGAAACTGGCAGTTAAGCCAGAACCAGGATTGCCCTACCCCTTTGTAGGGTGGATAATACCCTACACACCTGCAGAGTTTCAGCCTCCTAGCTTTTTTCCTCTTGGAGAAAAACAACTTTCCAGGGTTATTTTTTCTCTATGCAGAAACATGCTTGAAATGCATAGGGAAAGCTAAAAACAATAAACAGTCATACTGAAACTGGCAGTTAAGCCAGAACCAGGATTGCCCTACCCCTTTGTAGGGTGGATAGTACCCTACACACCTGCAGAGTTTCAGCCTCCTAGCTTTTTCCCTCTTGGAGAAAAACAACTTTCCAGGGTTATTTTTCTCTATGCAGAAACATGCTTGAAATGCATAGGGAAAGCTAAAAACAATAAACGGTCATACTGAAACTGGCAGTTAAGCCAGAACCAGGATTGCCCTACCCCTTTGTAGGGTGGATAGTACCCTACACACCTGCAGAGTTTCAGCCTCCTAGCTTTTTCCCTCTTGGAGAAAAACAACTTTCCAGGGTTATTTTTTCTCTATGCAGAAACATGCTTGAAATGCATAGGGAAAGCTAAAAACAATAAACGGTCATACTGAAACTGGCAGTTAAGCCAGAACCAGGATTGCCCTACCCCTTTGTAGGGTGGATAGTACCCTACACACCTGCAGAGTTTCAGCCTCCTAGCTTTTTCCCTCTTGGAGAAAAACAACTTTCCAGGGTTATTTTTCTCTATGCAGAAACATGCTTGAAATGCATAGGGAAAGCTAAAAACAATAAACGGTCATACTGAAACTGGCAGTTAAGCCAGAACCAGGATTGCCCTACCCCTTTGTAGGGTGGATAGTACCCTACACACCTGCAGAGTTTCAGCCTCCTAGCTTTTTCCCTCTTGGAGAAAAACAACTTTCCAGGGTTATTTTTTCTCTATGCAGAAACATGCTTGAAATGCATAGGGAAAGCTAAAAACAATAAACGGTCATACTGAAACTGGCAGTTAAGCCAGAACCAGGATTGCCCTACCCCTTTGTAGGGTGGATAGTACCCTACACACCTGCAGAGTTTCAGCCTCCTAGCTTTTTCCCTCTTGGAGAAAAACAACTTTCCAGGGTTATTTTTTCTCTATGCAGAAACATGCTTGAAATGCATAGGGAAAGCTAAAACAATAAACGGCCATACTGAAACTGGCAGTTAAGCCAGAACCAGGATTGCCCTACCCCTTTGTAGGGTGGATAGTACCCTACACACCTGCAGAGTTTCAGCCTCCTAGCTTTTTTCCTCTTGGAGAAAAACAACTTTCCAGGGTTATTTTTTCTCTATGCAGAAACATGCTTGAAATGCATAGGGAAAGCTAAAACAATAAACGGTCATACTGAAACTGGCAGTTAAGCCAGAACCAGGATTGCCCTACCCCTTTGTAGGGTGGATAGTACCCTACACACCTGCAGAGTTTCAGCCTCCTAGCTTTTCCCTCTTGGAGAAAAACAACTTTCCAGGGTTATTTTTTCTCTATGCAGAAACATGCTTGAAATGCATAGGGAAAGCTAAAAACAATAAACGGTCATACTGAAACTGGCAGTTAAGCCAGAACCAGGATTGCCCTACCCCTTTGTAGGGTGGATAGTACCCTACACACCTGCAGAGTTTCAGCCTCCTAGCTTTTTCCCTCTTGGAGAAAAACAACTTTCCAGGGTTATTTTTCTCTATGCAGAAACATGCTTGAAATGCATAGGGAAAGCTAAAAACAATAAACGGTCATACTGAAACTGGCAGTTAAGCCAGAACCAGGATTGCCCTGCCCCTTTGTAGGGTGGATAGTACCCTACACACCTGCAGAGTTTCAGCCTCCTAGCTTTTTCCCTCTTGGAGAAAAACAACTTTCCAGGGTTATTTTTTCTCTATGCAGAAACATGCTTGAAATGCATAGGGAAAGCTCAAAACAATAAACGGTCATACTGAAACTGGCAGTTAAGCCAGAACCAGGATTGCCCTATTCCTTTGTAGGGTGGATAGTACCCTACACACGTGCAGAGTTTCAGCCTTCTAGCTTTTTCCCTCTTGGAGAAAAACAACTTTTCACAGGTATTTTTTTCTCTATGCAGAAACATGCTTGAAATGCAAAAAGAAAGCTAAAAACAATAAACGGTCATACTGAAACTGGCAGTTAAGCCAGAACCAGGATTGCCCTACCCCTTTGTAGAGTGGATAATACCCAACACACCTGCAGAGTTTCAGCCTCCAAGCTTTTTTCCTCTTGGAGAAAAACAACTTTCCAGGGTTATTTTTTCTCCATGCAGAAACATGCTTGAAATGCATAGGGAAAGCTAAAAACAATAAACGGTCATACTGAAACTGGCAGTAAAGCCAGAACCAGGATTGCCCTACCCCTTTGTAGGGTGTATAGTACCCTACACACCTGCAGAGTTTCTGCCTCCTAGCTTTTTCCCTCTTGGAGAAAAACAACTTTCCAGGGTTATTTTTTTCTCTATGCAGAAACATGCTTGAAATGCGTAGGGAAAGCTAAAAACAATAAACTGTCATACAGAAACTGGCAGTTAAGCCAGAACCAGGATTGCCCTACCCCTTTGTATGGTGGATAGTACCCTACACACCTGCATAGTTTCAGCCTCCTAGCTTTTTCCCTCTTGGAGAAAAACAACTTTCCACAGGTATTTTTTTCTCTATGCAGAAACATGCTTGAAATGCAAAAAGAAAGCTAAAAACAATAAACAGTCATACTGAAACTGGCAGTTAAGCCAGAACCAGGATTGCCCTACCCCTTTGTAGGGTGGATAGTACCCTACACACCTGCAGAGTTTCAGCCTCCTAGCTTTTTTCCTCTTGGAGAAAAACAACTTTCCAGGGTTATTTTTTCTCTATGCAGAAACATGCTTGAAATGCATAGGGAAAGCTAAAAACAATAAACGGTCATACTGAAACTGGCAGTTAAGCCAGAACCAGGATTGCCCTACCCTTTGTAGGGTGGATAGTACCCTACACACCTGCAGAGTTTCAGCCTCCTAGCTTTTCCCTCTTGGAGAAAAACAACTTTCCAGGGTTATTTTTTCTCTATGCAGAAACATGCTTGAAATGCATAGGGAAAGCTAAAAACAATAAATGGTCATACTGAAACTGGCAGTTAAGCCAGAACCAGGATTGCCCTACCCCTTTGTAGGGTGGATAGTACCCTACACACCTGCAGAGTTTCAGCCTCCTAGCATTTCCCTCTTGGAGAAAAACAAATTTCCACAGGTATTTTTTTCTCTATGCAGAAACATGCTTGAAATGCAAAAAGAAAGCTAAAAACAATAAACGGTCATAGTGAAACTGGCAGTTAAGCCAGAACCAGGATTGCCCTACCCCTTTGTAGGATGGATAATACCCTACACACCTGCAGAGTTTCAGCCTCCTAGCTTTTTTCCTCTTGGAGAAAAACAACTTTCCAGGGTTATTTTTTCTCCATGCAGAAACATGCTTGAAATGCATAGGGAAAGCTAAAAACAATGAACGGTCATACTGAAACTGGCAGTTAAGCCAGAACCAGGATTGCCCTACCCCTTTGTAGGGTGGATAGTACCCTACACACCTGCATAGTTTCAGCCTCCTAGCTTTTTCCCTCTTGGAGAAAAACAACTTTCCAGGGTTATTTTTTCTCTATGCAAAAACATGCTTGAAATACATAGGGAAAGCTAAAACAATAAACGGTCATACTGAAACTGGCAGTTAAGCCAGAACCAGGATTGCCCTACCCTTTGTAGGGTAGATAGTACCCTGCACATCTACAAAGCTTCAGCCTCCTAGCTTTTTCCCTCTTGGAGAAAACCAACTTTCCTCAGGTATTTTTTTTCTCTATGCAGAAATATGCTTGAAATGCAAAAAGAAAGCTAAAAACAATAAACAGTCATACTGAAACTGGCAGTTAAGCCAGAACCAGGATTGCCCTACCACTTTGTAGGGTGGATAATACCCTACACACCTGCAGAGTTTCAGCCTCCTAGCTTTTTTCCTCTTGGAGAAAAACAACTTTCCAGGGTTATTTTTTCTCCATGCAGAAACATGCTTGAAATGCATAGGGAAAGCTAAAAACAATAAACGGTCATACTGAAACTGGCAGTTAAGCCAGAACCAGGATTGCCCTACCCCTTTGTAGGGTGGATAGTACCCTACACACCTGCAGAGATTCAGCCTCCTAGCTTTTTCCCTCTTGGAGAAAAACAACTTTCCAGGGTTATTATTTCTCTATGCAGAAACATGCTTGAAATGCATAGGGAAAGCTAAAAACGATAAACGGTCATACTGAAACTGGCAGTTAAGCTAGAACCAGGATTGCCCTACCCCTTTGCAGGGTGGATAGTACCCTACAAACCTGCAGAGTTTCAGCCTCCTAGCTTTTTCCCTCTTGGAGAAAAACAACTTTCCAGGGTTATTTTTTCTCTATGCAGAAACATGCTTGAAATGCATAGGGAAAGCTAAAAACAATAAATGGTCATACTGAAACTGGCAGTTAAGCCAGAACCAGGATTGCCCTGCCCCTTTGTAGGGTGGATAGTACCCTACACACCTGCAGAGTTTCAGCCTCCTAGCTTTTTCCCTCTTGGAGAAAAATAAATTTCCAGGTTTACTTTTTCTCTATGCAGAAACATGCTTGAAATGCATAGGGAAAGCTAAAAACAATAAACGGTCATACTGAAACTGGCAGTTAAGCCAGAACCTGGATTTCCCTACCCCTTTGTAGGGTGGATAGTATCCTATACACCTGCAGAGTTTCAGCCTACTAGCTTTTTCCCTCTTGGAGAAAAACAACTTTCCACAGGTATTTTTTTTCTCTATGCAGAAACATGCTTGAAATGCGAAAAGAAAGCTAAAAACAATAAATGGTCATACTGAAACTGGCAGTTAAGCCAGAACCAGGATTGCCCTACCCCTTTTTTAGGGTGGATAATACCCTACACACCTGCAGAGTTTCAGCCTCCTAGCTTTTTTCCTCTTGGAGAAAAACAACTTTCCAGGGTTATTATTTCTCTATGCAGAAACATGCTTGAAATGCAAAGGGAAAGTTAAAACAATAAACGGTCATACTGAAACTGGCAGTTAAGCCAGAACCAGGATTGCCCTACCCCTTTATAGGGTGGATAGTACCCTACACACCTGCAGAGTTTCAGCCTCCTAGCTTTTTCCCTCTTGCAGAAAAACAACTTTCCAGGGTTATTTTTTCTCTATGCAGAAACATGCTTGAAATGCATAGGGAAAGCTAAAAACAATAAACATTCATACTGAAACTGGCAGTTAAGCCAGAAC
>NW_025053991.1:0-9191 GCF_019279795.1 Protopterus annectens
TTTTAAAAAAAAAGCATTAAAATTTTTTTCCAAATTTTTTTAAAAAAAAAATAAAAAAGTCACCCAATTTTTTAAAATTTTTTTTTAAAAATTTAGCTAGCTGGTATATTTTAAACATTCTTGATTCTTGGAAGCAGGTATAATATAAATATACTTACAAAATATTATGAAAACAGTTTGCTCCAAAAAGGAAAAATTATTAGTGCTAGGTAATAGACATGGTAAATTGATTACTTTGAAAAGAACTAAAAAACGGGAAACCCAAAAGAAAGCACAGGGAGGAGCAGAATTAGTAATTGACCTGAAAACACTTAGCAAAAAATTGACTGGGGCCAAATGGAGAGATGAAAGGGTATGAATGGAGAGATGAATGGGGTCTGAAGGAAAATGAAGGGCTGAAAGAGATGAAAACTTAGCAAGAAAAGGAGTGTAGGCAAAGGCTCATTAAGTCTTTGAGTTTCATGAGGGGGAAATTTTTTTAAAAAAAGGTGACATGCTTATAGAATTTATATATATATATATATATATATATATTATATATATATATTTTATATTAAAGAAGTAAGTCAAAAAAAAAAGATAACTGGGTACACAAGACCCAGGAAAAAAAGTCCCCAAATTGGGAAAGTGCATGGTGGGACTGGAAAAGATGACAGCGTGAATCCTCTGAAAACATACAACAACAGGGAGGAGGGGAGGATGTGTTGTAGAAGGGTAATAGCCCAAAAAAGTCAAAAAAACTGATAGGCCAAAAAAAGTCAAAAAGGATAAGGTGGCTATTGTGGATTAAATTATGCATTGTTTACTATGTAAAAAGAATTTGACACAAGTATACAAAATCATTAAGAGAGTTAGGGGAAAAAAATACTTAAAAAAAAATTGTTGGTTAAAATGATAATTTGTGTTCACTAATACAACACATTTGTAAAAAACATATATAGATAAAAAACCTTGATCTCTTTGGAAAAAGCATCTGGGGAAGTGAAAAAATATTAACAACCCAAGAGATATTTAAAAAATAAAAAAAATATGGGAAAGAAAGAGATTTTTTTGGGGAATATTTATAAAGGAGAAAGAAATTAATCAATGTAAAAAGAGCCCCAAAGATATTTGGAAATACAGACAAAGGCATCTAGATATGGAAAATTTCACTTAAAAAATAATATCACAAAGAGGGAAACTAGAAAGAAGATCAGTAAAAATTAAAAAAAAGTTGAAGTTATGGAGTCCCAGAGAAAAGGTTTGATGTAGAAGGTCTCACAGGTTACTTACAGCAGGATGGGAGTAAAGCAGGGAGAAACAGGAAGATCAGGAAACATCTGAAGAAAAAATATGGACATGGGAAAGAAAAATAGTTTAAAAAGGTGTAATATTTATGCAAAAGGGGAAAAAATTTAATACAAAAAGCAGCCCAAAATTATTTGAAGAGAAATACAGACAGAGGAATAGACATGGAAAACCCCAAAACAAAAAAAGAAGACGAGAAAAAGCAGGGAGATTAGTAATGGAGAAGTTGAAACAGAAATTGAGATTATGGGTACCTGCAAAGTGATGGTTTTGTAGAAAATCTAAATATGGGGTAGAGTAATGAATATCCCAAAATTAAGGGGAAAAGTGGAACAGGGAAAAATTAGTCAGGTGCAAGAAGATAGTTTAGTTTAGGAAAAGAATAAATGTTCATGAAGCTAGACAGCAAGTGAAGGAATAAAAAATGGAAATTGATGCAGTCAATTTGAGGAGTGATAGGTGAGTTTTAGAGCAGATGGCCAGGTTTTAGAGTGTCACAGGAAGATGATGAACCTTTTAGAATTTGGGAAAAAAAGGATGTGCCCTGTTTGGAAGTGAGCTAAAGAAGAAATTCTTGATTTAATACACATGGGCAGTATATCAAAAATTTTTTTTTTTATTATTTTTTTTTTTTTGTTGAAGGTAGTCTAGCTGGTTTTTTCCCTTTTCAGTAAGGCCCGGGAGAAAACAAAAAGCAGTAGATACATCCCTTTTTATACAAAGGAAAAATTTACAAATGTGCAGTTTATATAATGAAATTCTTAAGCAAAATAAAGTACAAGTTGGTGTTTTATTTATTTATTTATTTTGTCCCTCTCTCAGTAAAATTGATCATTAGAGAATAGAATAACAAAGAACTGTAGAAAGCAAGTGAAGATTAGAAGGTCAAGGAAATAGTAGTGGAGAGAAAAAAAAGTTTAGTCGGGTTAGTACAAGGGCAGAGCCATAGGGAATTAAGCAAAGTTTTAAGATGCTTCTTGAAAGTTTTTAAAAAGATAATTGTGGTAATTTCATGGAAGCTTGTTCAGGCAGGTGCAATACAGTTGGCAACAAACTGTTCCCAGCTTTGTTGTTGGATTTAAAGGAGTCGCTAGAACTTCAGGCGTAAGGAAGAGATGTTTTTATAAGGAGTAATAAAGAGAGCTATAGTAGTATTAAAGGCTGATAGAATTTTGTGGGTGATGGTTAGTTGCTGTAGCAAATTTGATTATGAAGTTCTAGCCAGCTAGTTGTTTAAGGTTAACAATGATGTGTAAAGGGGCTCTTTGCAAATCTGGCTATATTGTTATATGCTGTTCGAGTTTATTGAAATTAGATTTAGATAAGTTTAAAAATCCATGAGGCATAAAGAAGGTAGACAGGTGTGTTTGTGCAAAGTACTTCTGGCTAAGATTGTAGGTAGGTTTAACCTATAGAGATCCAAGTTTCCTATTGACTGACTTGATGGTTAAGTTAATATGGGAATCAAAGTTAATGTAGTCTATTTTACACCAAGAAGTTTTGGTGGGGCAGATATTATAGTGCTGTTGTTAGAAGTTATATTGAAGGTAAAAAGAAGATTTGTGTATGTGAAGAGTAATAATTTAGTCTTTTGGGATTCAGTAATAGGCAATATTGGTGGAACCAGTTTTGGCTGCTGAGAAGACTTTTTGTAGTAGCCTGAAGCTCAGTTGGGAGGAAACTGAACATATCAGTGTAGAATTGTCTGCATATTGAATACAGATGGGTTGTGGAATGGACTTATTTAGGTTATTAATAAAAATAGAAAGAGGAGACAGTATTGAGCCTTGTGGTACTCCTATTTTGATAGGGAAGAGATGATAAGTAATTTTCCTATAGTACTGCTTGTTGTGATTGTCTAAGTAGAATTAAACCACTGGATAGCCTGAGATCTAAATTGAAGGATTTAAGGATATTTAGTAGAGAGGATGGTTGACCATATCAAAGATATTAGAAGTCTAAGAAAAGAGCTGAGAAAGTAGGTTTTTTATTCGATTTATTAATATTGTCAGTGAATGACAAGAGGAGTGGTACGGGATAGTCTATAACCGTGTTGGCAATCTGCGGACTTGTTTAGGAGATGGTCAAGTAATTCCTATGACACATCTTTCCATGATTTTAGCTAGTGGGAAAGTAAAGCTATGGACGAAGTTCAAGAGCTCGTTAGTTTCCACCCTTGTAAAGTGGAATGATATGAGAGACCTTCCAGATAGGAATAGTCCTTCAGTGATGGTTTTAATTAAAATGTAGATAGGAAAGGCAATGTTTTGGTTTATTTGTATACTCAGGGATAAGGTCAGTCAATGAAAGAAATAGACTGCAGAAGGTTAAAAAAACCCCAAAAAAGTTAGAAGTCTGATAAACAAATTAACATGGTATTAGGAATGTTCATAGAGATCTATGTGATATAACAGAAGTAAACAGGTATATTACTGTGCAGCTAAATTAATAACTGATAAAGGTCTACTGAAGAACACAGGGTAGTGAGGAAAGTAAGGGAGAAATAATACCATAATGGAAATATCGAATAGAGAAAAGTATAAAGCGATTGAAGTGTCACTGTTAGAAGACTATAGAAAAGGGAATAGATCAACAAAAATACTAAGAAAGATAGATGTGATAAAAGCAATGTGCAGTATTAGAACAGATCAGGTCTATCATGCACTATCGCAAATAACAAACTACAAATTTCAGCAAAGGTGAAAAAACGTAGAAGATATGAAGATAAATATAAAAGAAAAGTGCAAAATAAGCAATTTATTGAAGACCCAAAAAGGTTTTATAGTGTACTGGTAAATAATGTAAAAGGAATTGAAAGACCACCAAAAAAAGAAAAAATAGATACATTTTAGAGAAGTATCTATGAAGATCCTGTGGAATATAACAAAGATGCTAAATGAATAGAAGAAGTAAAAGAAAGAACAGAAGTTTAAAGGTACAGGATATTAAATGGGATGAAGTAACAGCTAGAGAGATTGAAACAAAGTTAAGAAAAGCCTCTAATTGGAAAACCCCAAACCCAGATACAGTATTTACCTTCTGGTTAAAAATATTAACATCTTTGCACAAATATTTAGCCATGAGTAAAAACTATTTATATGCGCACCCAGAACAGACACCAACTTGGCTAACAACAGGAAAAACAATGCTCCTACTTAAGAGTGAACCTGTAAGCTGCACTAAAATTTATAGACCCATAACTTGCCTTCTGACGACGTATAAACTATACACGGGAATTGATGCAGATGGAGTTTATAATCACTTAGAAGAAAACTCAATTATGGCAGTAGAACAAAAGGGCAATAAAAGAAAGTTATATGGAACAAAGGATCATTTGTTGTTAAATAAAGTTATAGTGGAGAACTGTAAAAAGGGGAAAAATCAAAGTATGGGATGGATTGACTACAAAAAGCATTTGATAGTATCCTTCATTCATGGATAAAAGACTGCCTAAAAATGTATAAGAAAACACACTGATCAACTACATTACAGTGACCATGAAACAGTTGCAGACCACTTTGCAATTAAAGCCATGATAAAGGACAAATTGTTATATCAGGGATAAAAATTCAAAGGGATATTCAGGGTGACTCTCTGTCACATTACTGTTTTGCCTTGCCCTTAACCGTTAACTGTTTACTCAACAGCTTAGGCCATGGCTATAATCTGGATCCTAGAAAACAACAAAGTGTATAAAGACTTCTCAACTTCTGTTTGTTGATGATTAAAAACTGTATAGCTCATCTGATGAGGAACTGAAAGCATAACTGCAAGTTGTCAAAACTTTTTCAGATGATATAAGAATGTCATTTGGTCTTGATAAATGTGCAAAAGCAACCTTTAAAGCAGGAAAACTGCAAAGCAGGAAAACATCAGTTTGGGACAAGAATGTAAAGAACAAAAGTACTCGAGCAAGAAGGAGTGTATAACTATTTGGGAATTGATGAAGGATCAGCAATAAAACATGAACAAATGCAAACAAAACTTAGTAAGGAATATTTCAGAAGACTTAAATTAATCCTGAAAACAGCACTAACATATAGGAACAAAATCCAAGCTATAAACCAATTTGCTTTTCCTGTCCTAACTTACAGTTTTGGAGTGATTGACTGGCCCCAAAATGTGTTGGATAGATTAGATAGGAAAACAAGAAGGATGCTTCATGCTCACCAAATGATTTATATAAAATCACTGTATACCAAGATTATATAGTACCCGTTCTGAAGGAGAGATGGGCTTCCTTGAAATTGATTATATGTACAGATCTGCAATTGTGGGACTCCACATATCTACTGACCTCACAAGACCCAAGCATAGTGAAAGTTTTGAAACATGAGGAGAATAAATCTAAGATGACTTTTCTGCTTAATCTAGCAGAAGCTTATCGGCATCAAGCAGGAATGGAAATCAAACCAGAAGTAGATAAAAAACAGGCAACAATGGAATGGGCCAAAAAAAACAAAAGAATATAAGGTGAAGCATCAGATGAGAAGGCAAGAAATGTGCCAAACCATAAATATAGTTGCACGTATAGAAAACTTCTGGAATAATGTCATGTTGATCAGGAATGAATGCAAGAATGATTAAGGAGAGGGAATTCAAACCAAGAGATGAAAGGTTAATGTTGGCGGCCCAAGATAGTGGGCTACGTACGTACATGCTTGTTTAAAAAGTCCATTGAACGTGGGAGAAAGAGACAAATGTAGGTTTTGTTAAACCAAGTTGGAAAGAGTTGCACACCTCATTGCTGGTTGTGACATACTAATGGCAGAAGGACTGCATACTGAAAGACATAATAATATGGCGAGACTGTTGCACAGGGGATTGTGCAAACATTTATGGTATTGGAAGCGGCTGGAAAAACACTGGAAACATGAGCCACAAAGCATCATAGAAAATGAAGACGTCTACATCACTTGGGATCATCCATTACCAACAGTTCAAAAGACATATGCTAGAAAACCGGATATAGTGGTCCAAGAAATGAAGACAAGAGTAGCATTGATCATTGAAATTGCCATACCCTGAACCAGCAGTGTCTTTGCCTACAGAGAGACACAAAGTCATAAAATATCAGGATCTGCAGGCAAAAACAAGAGCAATGTGGAAGAAAGATACCCAGACAGTTCCAATACTAGTAGAAGGAACAGGTCTTATAAAAATAATTTACAGTCATATTTAGATATGTTACCAAAACATGTAACTCCATATGAACTGCAGCGAGCCACATTGGGCACACATTGCAGAAGCTGCAAAGAACACTGCTGGCTGACATCACAGATTGAAACAATACTAATTTCATGAACTTTAATCATACTTTGAAATAGGAATGAGGTCCATTCTCATCATGGTATTAGAAACCCAAAACACTTGGAGAAATTAAAGAAGACTGTTATCATTATATCTATTATTTACTAGGTCATATAGATATGGGGATATTTCCCAAAATTGGAGACATGCGCTAATTAAATCCATCTTTAAGTGTAAGGGGAGTAGGGCAACCCGAAGGCGGACCCTTAAGTCTACTTTCATGTTGTGCAAAAACAATGGAGAAGGTAATATTGGATATGTTATTATTAGAAATGGAAACTTTGGGACTTGAAACCATATATCAGCATGCATGTGTTGAAAATAAGGTCTATTACCACAGGTAACATGATGTTCTATAACAATATAATAACAGCTATGAATAAAAAATTGTGCTGTGATATAATTTATATAGATTTGACTTCAACATTTGACAGGGTCAAACACAAAGCACTGATCAATAAATTTGAGTAACTACGTATCGATCTACTCTTGATAAGATGGATAGCTGCATGGCTTACAAATAGGACATGGCAAGTATCATACAACAATTGGACAGGTGAAATTCTTGGTTACTTTCAGGGTGTCCCACAATGCTCTGTCCTAGGCCCTTACTTGTTTAGACTGTAGCTTGCAGATCTAAGTTTTTCATCTGAGGTGTTCTAAAGTCTAAATGCAGATGACCTTCCATCATCTTCCAACCCACCAAACATACTCAAAACAACTCTCACTTTAACATCACAGCCAAAGACAACACTATATACCCAAGTGAACACCAAATTGCTATGAAATAGACAAGTAACTAATATTTGACATTCACATACCATGACCAAAAAAGTCCACAAAAAACTAGGAGCGTTATAAATAAGCAACTTCTCACCAAAGCAGCAAAGATTTCAATAGAAATTCTTATCTCCAACTACTTATGCTTCTCATATACCAGTAAGGCAATCATCTAAACAAGCTAGAGACCTGCTACAACAAAATCGTCAAGTTTGCTACAGGGCATCCTACCATAGTCACCACTGTCTCTCACTTGCTGAACTGGGCTGGAACTCCTCACCTCCTTCAATGGTATCAACTATCACTGCAAAACTATTAAACCATTCACTAAATGTCATCTCAGAATCTCTCAATTAACCAGACCACTAAGATCCAGCAACAAAAATCACTTGCAGATCACTAAACCAATAACTCTGCTGGTAGTACTATTCTCTTGTGCCATAGCCAAATTATGGAACTTACCCAAATTACCTTTGTACATGCACCCACTTAAAACTTTATAAAGTGCACCTAAAAACATGCTGGCTATGCTTGACTACTCTAATATCACCACATAACATGATGTTCTTTAACTAATACCTTGATTAAACAATCTCAGATGCTCATAAGCCTAGTACTTATTATACACAGGAACTTCTTATTCTAACATTTGTTAATGTCTGTTATGTACTTCACATATAAGATTCTAGTTGTCTACTGATGTACATGTTCTTCATCTGTAAATATGTTTGTAATTAATTTCTTTGTTGAATTGTTAATCGCTATGTAATCCAATGTAACTACTGTCTGTTTATTTTAACTGTGGAGCTTTTCTCCCCGGTCTTCTGCTGAATGGACTGTCAGTCGGACACTGTTCAACAAATGTTTAAATAAATGACAGGACCTGAAATTGCAAACTGATTACACGTTATAGATAAGGTAAGTCCAAGTAAAAGAACTTGACTAAATTGACCATTTGGGTGCAGGAGAATGATATGCTGATTAATCCATCAAAAACCAAGCAATAAGGTTTGGGGGGTTGGTATAATCGTTAAAGTGGTTACTTTAGAAACAGAAGGTGCACAGTTTGATTCTTATATAGGGTAACTGGCTAGGCTTAAAATGGCTCCCAAGAGCAGCTAACCTATGAACTTATTACATATGAGATTTAAGAGACATATATTAAAAATGAATATTTAATACAGCACACAGTGATTGAAACTCATTTAAGGACCTGGGTATATGGGTAGATCCAGCTATGAGTATTTCTAATCATATCAACCAATTGATTAATGATAACTATAGAATGATAGGTTGTATAAAAATATTTATAAAGTCTAGGAAATCAGAAACAATTAAGTTATTGTTTGTTAGCTACGTTAGACCCAACTTGAGTATGGAATAAAAATATGGAAACCTTATACTAGCATGAGTAACAGGGAAAGATTACAGCAGAAATATACCAAGGGCATCCATGGATATGAAAAGTATTATAAAGACTAAAATGTCTGAACTTTTACAGCATCTTTTACAGATATCTAAAAGGATATCTTATTCAGGTATATACGGCATTTAGAGACAACTCCCTCTCTGAATGTTTGGGGTTATCAAAAAGTAGTAGAAAAATCATCTGACAACTTATGTAGAAGATTCTATAGGAATGAGACGTGTACTAACTGGTTCTCTGTTAGAGCAGCTGATGCACGGAGGAGACTACCAAATTACATTAAAGCAAGCATCTGTTTAGATATTTTTAAGACTGTCCTGGACACTTATTTTGGGAACAGGTGTTTTGGTATATAGGCAATCACAAAGGGCATTAATGCCCATACTTA
>NW_025053992.1:0-9721 GCF_019279795.1 Protopterus annectens
CTTTTCTATTAACAGTTTGGATGGTATTATTGATATGGTCATCATAGCTGAGTTTATTATCTATGGTAATGCCCAGGAGACGTGTTGTAGTTTCAG
The DNA here is from genome assembly GCF_019279795.1 of Protopterus annectens. Lineage (NCBI taxonomy): Eukaryota > Metazoa > Chordata > Ceratodontiformes > Protopteridae > Protopterus > Protopterus annectens. The sequence continues at coordinate 97 of NW_025053992.1, forward strand.
GGGAAATAGTAGTTCCATTGTTAGAGATAATTGTAAAGTGGATTTCTGGTGACTTTTGGGTGGGAGCGAAAAGCAGCAATTTTTGGGGGGGGATTTAGGAGGTGGCAATGGTGGGTAAACCACTTTTCAACAGTGTTAAATACTGTTTGAGTCATGGTCTGAAGAGAGATTGATGACTTAGCAGTACAGATTAAAGTAGAGTCATTAGTGTATTGCATGCAGGTGGCTTTAGGAAAAATAGTGTTGAGATCATTAATAAAAAATGGAAAATAGAAGAGGGCTTAGGATAGAGCCTTGAGGGACTCCAATGTTTATGGGTAGAGGTGTGGAGAGATTATTGTCCCAGAGTACTGCTTGTTGTCTGTTTTCTAGATAGGATGTAAACCAACGTATTGCTAGTGGGTCAAGACATTGGGCTTTTAGCACACTGATCAGTAAGTCGTGGTTCACCATATCAAAGGCTTTTGATAAGTCAATGAATAGTGCAGAAGATAGGGAGTTATTATTTTGATTCATATTTATACAGTCAGTAAAAGTTAGCAGGGCGGTAGTTGTGCTATGAAAGGGCCTAAAGCCGTGCTGGCAGTTGGCTAGTAAATTATGATGGAGCAGATGTTGAAGTAGTTGGTGGTGGATACATTTTTTCATTATTTTGGCCAGTGGGGAGAGTAATGCAATTGGTCGGAAATTAGAGATATTAGTGGATTTGCCTCCTTTATGTAAAGGGATAATGTGGGAGACTTTCCATATGGATGGGATGTTATCTTCTATGATTGTTCGGTTTATAAGGATGGATATGGGGTATGCAATGACTTTGGCTGCTATATGGAGGTATTCAGCTGGCAGGTGGTCAGCAGAAGGGGTACAAGGTTTGCGTTTTTAAAGGAGTTTGCAGATAAAGGATGTTGGTACAGGTTGTATATGGAAGGAGGGCACTGAGCTGTTTGTATTTTGGAAAGTGCTGGGGGAAATGGGAGGTAGTGTCTTTGCAAGTATTTGAATTGTTTCTGTGAAGTAATTGTTGAAGGCATCAAAGAATGTTATGTCTTCCTAGAAATGATAAGGAAGATTTTAATAAGGGGGTTAATGTATGTAAAAATTGTAATTTTTGTCAATATGTATATGCTACAGGTAAATTTGTCCTCCCAGACTTGGGTAACACCTTTTGGTTTCATGCAGAAGGTACCTGTGACTTTGAACATCTAGTATATCTTGCCTATTGCATGGCCTGAATTGCCTTTTATATAGGCAAAACAGATAGGAAATTTAAGTTTCGAATAAGGGAACATTTATATAATATACAGAAGCAGGTTACTATGAATGCTCTAGTGAAACATGTTATGAGCACTTCACATACACATCATTTTAGGTTTATAATGGTGGAAAACACCAAATTAACTAGTAGACTTGGGGATATTAAAACCAAAACAGAATTCAGTGAGACTAGATGGATAGTTAGGTTGAAAGCCCACAAAGGTAAAGTGCTTAATGATAAGGTACAGTGGCGGCTGGTGACTTCAAATCAAAGGGGGGCTGCAGGAGCCAGCTGAATGGGTGGGGTCAAGGGAAGGGGCGTGGCCAATCAGAAAGGGGAGGGGCTATGCTCAAAACCACAAAAACTAACTTTAATTAAATACACTGCCCTGGGTGGCAAACCATCATTATGAGAGTCCAATCAAGACAAAAATAAGTGTAGAAGAATAAAAATATTTCAATGCATTGGCTGTATGACAGCTTACTTAATATCTAGATGGAAACAAAAGGTTGTGAGGCATGAAAAAATAAATTACTTTTTAAATACATTACTGGAATGCCAGTCAAAATCTAGAAGCACTCAACTCAAACCACTTCTCCTTGCACTGCAGTTCTAATTATAATTTATATTCAGCTTTATTAAAGTGCCAAGTAACATGCTGAAAGTAGAAATCTCTGTGATGCCCCCACTTGTAAAAATGTTTCTTATCCAAAAAAGACCTGCTGCCTGACAACTATCTACTTGTTTCATGGGGAAAACATGTAAGTAAAAAATAAAAAGCAAACAAGAAACAAGCTCAAGATACATTGCTTAAAGGAATACTGTACAGGTTATGGACCACACATGATTGACATTCTGTTTAGTTTACGGGTAAAGTCTGTAGAGATGACTGGAAGTCTCCAACAAGTGTAATGAGCTTTTTAAAATAATGGAATCCTGTCCTTTAATACCCAAGGCTTATAAATTATCTAGTCAAGTATTCTCTGCATGGCAACAACAGAAAGGCTTTCAATGTTGGCAAATCTTTAACAGTATGCTTATTAAAGCTTACTTGCATCTTATGATCTCAGACAAGCATACATTATGGTCGTTAAAGCATTGCTACTTAAACACAGAGCAACAGGCACTTTGAGTAATAAGCATAAATCAACAGTACAAAAATATGACAGAAATCAGACCTTTCTGCAAAATCAACGACAGATGAAAAGCCACTGTAGTACTTGTGTCTACCTTGGATGGGGGGGGGGGGACACTGCACATTTACACTGCATAACTACTCCTTGCCTTGCTTGGACACATCCAGAGTCAGTACATGGTGGAGTAGGGTGCAACAAGTATGTCACAATTTGAAATGTCTCTGGCTGACTGTGATGGCCCTGACACATGTGTCATACCTCTCAACCTCAGAGCAAGAAATCTGGACAAAGCCATACACAGAAGTGGGACAAATGCCCACAAATAAGGACAATTTTTAAATATTGCTCTAATAAACTTAGAAAGATAATAGAATAGGTCTTGCATTAGTATGACTTTTCTGAAGGGTATAAAATCTGAAACTCAAATGTCTGCCATTATTTTCTAACTTCAGTCTTTAGTGATTTGTCACTAATTTGCCAAAAACACAATTTTATGAAAAATGGACCAAGTGGGATGCAAAAATATAAAATAGCCACACAATACAGCTGGGAACCTGTCAAAGAAGGGACACTTTAATATTAGTACTGCTAACTTGAGCAGCTGACAAAATAAAAGAATCTACATGCATTTCAAGTAATCTATAACTTTGATTATTGCAGTTATTTCTTAATTGTAAACCATCCATGTTTTCTTCCAAAATTGCTATTTTGCGGAGGGATTATTAGGGGGAAGAGCAACATTTTAAGCCAAAATCAGAGACAGTTGAGAGGTTGGCTATGCCTAATTCTATAAAGCAATTTGCATGTACCTCTCAACCTGTTAATGCAGTAAATCTGAACAAGGCCAAATATACTGGGGGAACATATAAACAGTACTAAAAATTGCTCTTGCATAAATTGAGACAGTTGATAGAATAACAGTTCTTACTTTAGCATGCATTTTTCTGAAGGTTATGAAGTCTGAAACTCAATGTATCATTATTTAGTGACTTAATTTCTAAATGATTTGCCAAAAAAACTACAAATTTTATGAAGAACAAACCAAAAATAAGAAGCAAAAATCTATTCATTCTTTGAAAATCTGGACAATTGGGAGGTATAGTTCAGCTGGGCCTGTCTGAGTTTGCTGCCCTTCCCCCCTGACAAAATCACGGTTGAAGAGCCTCTGCAGCCATTCCTATGAACCATTACCAGCTATTTCCTCCATTTACCATAAACACTAATGTGCATACTGCTTTACTTGTATGATGAGTTGGACTTCATTTGAAAATTTTATTTTGTATTTTACAGCACAAACACTAAGTCATCTACTAAACAAAGCAATGCAGTCTCACAATGAAAACTTAGCATTAAAACTTCTCTGCTCTTGAAACTCACATTCATTGAAACAGCATTGAAACCCACATTCAAAGAAAATACATTTTGCCAGTGGCAGATAAAGATTAATTTTGGGCTGTTTTCAAATCATAGGCCCCTTGCATATGAAACATACATGTGCTCTTTGATACACCTTCCTCATTGTATTAAATTATATTCCTTGTACAATATATTACAGTTGTTAGAGGCGTTTTAAATTTGTTTTGAACATTTTTCCAGTAAACAATGAAACAAATACATGCAATCCGTAATGACAAAACTGTCCAGTTCAGAACATTTATCATAAAAGTCTACTCAGACTTCCGCAGTCCACCATTATCAGTAAATATGCACAATTCTACAGTCCACCATTATCAGTAAATATGCACAATTCTACAGTCCATTATCAGTAAATATGCACTATCTCTGAAGAAGTAAAAGTCATCTAAATAATTCCACATTAAAGAAATCTGTAACTAATGAAGAGGTTGCTGCTAGCAAACACCTGTATATTTCATGGTTTCATCGAAAAATAAAGTGTCTGTTGCCCCTCAGGAATAAATTGCCTATATTACATTAAAAAATGATAAGCTAGTAATATTGCAAGAGGAAATGGATGGCAAACTGATAACAAACTCATAGTTAGTATTTTCACCGAGAACATTTTCAGTACAGCAGCATCCACCCCTTGTGGGAATAGAACCCACAGCCTTCTGCATCAAAAACAAGTACACAACTTGTGCTATTAACAAGGGAAATAAACTTCACTTAAGCAGCATTAAACTTCTGTTCCCCTGCAGCTCTCAGCTCCTTGTAAAATCTACTCAATACTCAACTTTGCAGCACAAGAAAACTGGAAAAAGCCAAAATGTATTGGGGGGTCAAAAGCCCAAAAACCAGGGACACAAACATTGCTTGTATAATCTTGGAAAGTTGCTAGAACCATACATTTTACTGCCAAGCTCCCTGTGCAAAACAGAGCAACATACCACTACGCCAAATCAGCTGCTTTGTAAAAGAAGAAGACTGAAACTTAAATGGCTATCATTTAGTGAATTCAGTTCTCACCATAGCTGTCAACCTCTTAGTACAAAACACCTGGACAAACCCAGTAATGAGGGAATACAGCCCTCAAACATTCCAGTGAATTCAGTTCTTGCCATAGCTGTCAACCTTAGCACAAAAGACCTGGACGAAGCCAATAATGGGGAATGCAGTCCAAAAATAGGGACAAATTTCAAATATTCATCTTATAAACTTAGAAAATTGCTAGAATAAAAGGTTGTGTTGTTTATGTTACTATGTATTTTCTGAAGAACATGAAGTCTGAAATTCAAATGCCTGTCAATTTTACTGCTGACAGAATAAAAACAATTTTCAGCAGAGACCCAGAGAGAAATACTGCAGACACGTCTTTGTAAAATGACAGGGCACCAGAGCAAATCCACACAAACACAGGGAGGAGATGCAGACTCCAAACAGAAGGCACCCCAGCCAAGAATCAAACCAGAAAACCTATAGCTCTGAGGCAATAATACTACCACTGCGCCATCAAATATGCAAGGACATTCAGAAACCTGAAGTCTGAAATTCAAATGCCTGTCAATTTTACTTAACATTTGTTAATCAGGAGAGTCTGACTTGGAACAAAAAAAAAAATTCAGCAGAGGCCCAGGAAGAAATTATGCAGACATGTCTTTGTAACATGGGAGGATACAAAAGCAAACCCACACAAACACAAGGAGAAGATAAAGACCCCACAAAAAAGGCACCCCAGCCAAGAACAAACTTGAGAACCTGCAGCTGTGAGGCAACAATGCTACAACTGCCCCATCAAATATCAAGCATTACAACATTTACAAACCACAGATATTATGAGGAACAGATCAGATCAAATATGAGGCAAAAATCTGCAATTTTTTTTTTCACAAATGGTGGTGGGTAGGGAATTAAGGTCTTTAAAACCTGCATACAAGGTACATGATTCAAGCCTGAGGTATTCCCTACCACACACACAAACACCTGTAGTAGCAAACCACAAAAACTAAATATACTGCATTGGGTGCCAAACAGTTGTCATGAGAGTCAAATCAAGACAAAATGAAGTGTAGAAGAATAAAAATATTTCAATGCATTGGCTGCATGACAGCTTAATATCTAGATGGAAACAAAAAAGGTTGTGAGGCATGAAGAAATAAATTACTTTTTTTAAATACATTAATGGAATGCCAGTCAAAATCAAGTATAAGAAAAACAAGAAGCACTCAACTCAAACCACTTCTTGCACTACAGTTCTAATTATAATTTATATTCAGCTTTATTAAAGTAACAAGTAACATGCTGAAAGTAGAAATCTCTGATGCCCCCACTTGTAAAAATGTTCCTTATCCAAAAAAAGACCTGCTGCCTGACAACTACTTGTTTCATGGGGAAAACATGATCAAAGTAAAAAATGAAAAGCAAACAAGAAATAAGCTCAAGATACATTGCTTAAAAGGATTACTGTACAGGTTATAGACCCCATGATTGGCATTCGGTTTATGGTTAAAGCCTGCAGAGATGACTAAGTCTCCAAGTGTAATGAGACTCTTAAAATAATGTAATTCTGTCCTTTATTACAAATACTGGCATATGTATTTCAATACCCAAGGCTTATACATTATCTAGTTAAGTGTTCTCTACATGGCAACAGAAAGGCTTTCAATGTTGGGAATTCTTTAACAGTATGCTCATTAAAGCTTACTTGCATCTTGCAATCTCAGCCAAGCTTACCTGATGGTCATTAAAGTATTGCTACTTAAACACAGAGCAACATGCACTTTGAGTAATAAGCATAAATCAACAGTACAAAAAATATGACAGAAACCAGACCATTCTGCAAAAATCAAGGACAGTTGAAAAGCCACTCTAGTACTTGTGTCTACCTTGGATGGGTGGGATTTGCTGCACATTTACACTGCATAACTACTCCTTGCCTTGCTTCAACACATCCAGAGTCACTACATGGGGGAGTGGGGTGTAACAAGTATGTCACAGTTTGAAATGTCTGTGGCTGACTTGTGATGGCCCTGACACATTTGTCATACCTCTCAACCTCAGAGCAAGAAATCTGGACAAAGCCATACAAAGAAATGGGACAAAGGCCCAAAAATAAGGACAATTTTTAAAATATCGCTCTTATAACCTTAGAAAGCTAATAGAGGTCTTGTATTAGTATGAATTTTCTGAATGGTATGAAATCTGAAACTCAAATGTCTGTCATTATTTTCTAACTTCAATCTTTAATTATTTGTCACTAATTTGCCAAAAAAACACAATTTTATGAAAAATGGACCAAAAATGTGATGTAAAAAAAAATAGCAACACAATACAGCTGGGAACCTGTCAAAGAAGGACACTTTAATATTAGTACTGCTAACTTGAGCAGCTGACAAAATAAAATAATCTACATGCATTTCTGAAATAAAAGTAATCTGATTATTACAGTTATTTCTTAATTATAAACCCATGTTTTCTTCCAAAATTGCTGTTTTCTTGGGAGGGAGGATCATTAGGGAAGAGCAACATTTTGAGTCAAAATCAGGGACAGTTCAGAGGTTTGGCTATGCCTAATTCTATAAAGAAACAACAATTTATTTGCATGTACCTCTCAACCTGTTAATGCAATAAATCTGGACAAGGCCAGATATATTGGGGAACATATAAACATTACTAAAAATTGCTCTTGTATAAACTGGGACACAAATCTGGACAAGGCCAAATATATTGGGGGAACATATAAAATAGTACTAAAATGCTCTTCTATAAACTGGGACAGTTGATAGAACAGATCTCTACTTTAGCATGCATTTTTGTGAAGGTTATGAAGTCTGAAACTAGGTGGCTAATGTCATTATTTAGTGACTTAATTCCTAAATGATTTGCCAGAAAACCACACATTTTTTATGAGGAACAAATCAAAAATAAGAAGCAAAACATCTATTCATTTCTTTGAAAATCTGGACAGTTGGGAGGTATAGTTCAGCTGGGGCTGTATCTAAGTTTGCCTTCCCCCGCACAAAAGCCTGGTCGAATGGAGCCTCCCTGCAGCCATTCCAATGATCCATTAATTTGCTATTTCACTCCATTTACCATAAACACTAATGTGCATACTGATTTACTTCTATGATGATTTGAACTTCATTTTGAAAGTTTTATTTTTGCATTTTACGGCACAAACACTAAGACATAACAAACTTGGCATTAAACCTTCTCTGCCCTTGAAACTCACATTCACTGAAACAACATTAAATCCACATTCAAAAAAATACATTTTACTTGTGGCAGATAAAAATTAATTCTGGGCTGTTTTCAAATCATAGGCCCCTTGCATATGAAACATACATGTGCTTTTTGATACACCTTCCTATTGCTTTGAACATTTTTCCAGTAAACAATGAAACAAAACTGTCCAATTCAGAACATTTCCATCATTAAAGTCTACTCAAACTTCTACAGTCCACTATTATCAGTAAATATGCACAATTCTACAGTCCGCCATTATCAGTAAATATGCACAATCTCTGAAGTAGTAAAAAAGTAATCTAAATAATCCCACGTTAAATAAATCTGTAATGAAGAGGTTGGTGCTAGCAATCACCTTTATATTTCATGTTTTCATTGAACAATAAAGTGTCTGATGCCCTAATGGAGCCAAATTGCCCTAGAATACACATTAAAATAAGCTAGTAATATTGTAATACCCAGGAAATGGATGCTTGCAAACTGATAACAGGCTCTATAGTCAAGGTATCTTAACTTTCAGCATTCACTTTGCCTTATGGGGAATTAGAACCAACAACCTTCTGCATCAAAAGCAAGCACACACAGCCTGTTGTGCTATTAGCCACTAAACTTCGCTTCCTGCACCTCTCAGCTCCTTGTAAAATCTGTAATACTCAACTGCATCTCAACTTAGCTGAAGTCTGGAAAAACAACATTTATTGGGGTGGGTCAAAGGGCAAAAACCAGGGACATTAAACATTGCTTGTATAATCTTGGAAAGCTGCTAGTATAAAATGCTGTGTTACCGCAATTTTTTCCACTCATACATTTTACTGTCAAAGTCACCAATGCTAAAAAAGAGTCAAAATATACCACTATGCCAAAATCCCTGCTTTGTGAAGAAAAATGCTGTGTTACCACTGTACATTTTACAGACAAGGTCCTGTGCAAAACAGTCAAGGAAGCAACATACCACTTCGCCAAATCAGCTGTTTTGTGAATGAGAGGAATACTGAAACTTAAATGGCTATCATTTGAAGGGTAATTCAGTTCTCACCATAGCTGTCAACCCACTTAGCACAAAACTACCTGGACAAACCCAGTAATGAGGAATACAGCCCTCAAACATATTCAGTGAATTCAGTTCTTGCACCATAGCTGTCAACCTTGTGCAAGCAAAAGCCTGGACCAAAATATTACTAACAGGGTATTACAGTCCCAAAATAAGGAAAAATTTCAAATAGTTAAATAGCTTATAAACATTTTCAACATCTTTGCATAAACATAAGAAGGTGTTAGCTATAATAAAAGATTTGTGTTACTATATATTTATTGCTAGAATAAAAAGTTGTTTTACTATGTATTTTCTGAAGAGCTGAAGTCTGAAATTCAAATGCCTGACAATTTTACTTCTGATGGAACAAAACAATTTTCAGCAGAGGCCAGGGAGAAATACTGTAGACACGACGTCTTTACAGTGAAATGGCAGGATACCAGAGCAAACCGTCACACTGAAACACAAAAGAGATAAGAGGGAGACTCCACAGCCAAGAAAGTTCAAACACCTGCGTCACTGTAGCTATGAGGCAACAATACTGTCACTGCACCATCAAAA
>NW_025053993.1:0-10446 GCF_019279795.1 Protopterus annectens
ACCACTTCCTTTCCACCTACTTTTCCTTACCACTTTCTAAAACCACTTCCTTTCCCCCCACCTTTCCTTACCACTATCTAAAACCACTTCCTTCCCCCCACTTTTCCTTACCACTTTCTAAAACCACTTCCTTTCCCCCCACTTTTCCTTACCACTTTCTAAAACCACTTCCTTTCCCCCCACTTTTCCTTACCACTTTCTAAAACCACTTCCTTTCCACCCAATTTTCCTTACCACTTTCTAAAACCACTTCCGCCACCCCACTTTTCCTTACCACTTTCAAAACCACCTTTCCCACTTTTCCTTACCACTTAAACCACTTCCTTTTCCCCACTTTCCTACCACTCTTCTAAACCACTCTTTCCACCCAATTCTCTTACTACTTCCTAAAACCACTCCTTTCCCGCACTTTTGCTTACCACTTTCTAAAACCACTTCCTTTCTGCCCACTTTTCCTTACCACTTTCTAAAACCACTTCCTTTCCACCCACTTTTCCTTACCACTTTCTAAAACCACTTCCTTTCCACCCACTTTTCCTTACCACTTTCTAAAACCACTTCCTTTTCCCCCACTTTTCCTTACCACTTTCTACTCTTCTCCTCTTTGCCCTTCTTTATTTTTATTACCCTCTGCTATTCCCCTTCAACATATCCTGGCCCTTACCTTGATTTTTCTCTCCCTCTTTTTTCACCCCCTCTCAAATCACATCCCATCTGTATCTCCCTCTACCCAGCCAAAAAAACATATACTGGTACTTTACAGCCTCTCTTCATGATAATTCTTCATCCTCTTTCACAGCCATCCCCAGACTTTCTCTTACTCAGCTTCTCTAGTAATCCTTTTACAGCCTCTACCAAATCCAGTGCATGATCTAACTAATCTTTGTAAAGCTTTCTTAATCTTTTACAGTGTGTTGCATTGGTATTCATTCTGTTAAATGGGCTCCTTACGGAAATGTCAGCACTCCGAATGCTGAGTGCCAAAAAGACGAAAATAAAAAGACCAAAAACACATGAGAAGAGCGAATTTTGAAAAATCACTCTTCTCATTAAAACTTGTTTTTTACAGAAGAGGCAAGTCCACTACACCCTCCATGTGAGGGACAGGCCCCCAGCAGCTCCCAAACTTATATATACCAACTTCAAGACCACCATACCTCAGAAAAAACAGGGAATATTCTGAGAAATTGCCATCTTGGACTTAGTATATACAAGTCCGTTGTTTTGCCATTCAGTCTCTGCATTTCAGGAATCGGTGTAGTGGGTCCCAACATTTCAAATGGTTACTGTTAAATTGCTTAAAGTAATTTTAATTTTTCTTATCTGCTTTTTGACCCTTTTGTACGTGTATTATACTCGGAGTTTTTCTCCCCCAGCCTCTGCTAAAAAGGAGCAACTTATGCCCAGTGAGATAATCCAAGTGCTAATTAATTAATGCTTAAATAATACATAAATTAAGCAATGCTGAGGCAAATTGCTATATAATGCAAAGTGTTATGATTACATTTTTTTGTTTATTTATTTATTTTTCTTTTGTTACTGCTAAAGGCTGTATTTTATTCCATTCCTGCCACATTTTACTTTAGTCATTTTATGCAACAGAACACATGCATTAATCTTTATTTTCACCTAACATTAAACAGCGCTAGCACATACATCCTGTCCTGTGGATGTACTTATCTTTGTGCAATAGTATACACCTGCTCTACAAACTAACATTATGGTGTCAAGAGCTTTTGATACCATTCTTTTATTTGGTTTATATAACAGTGTAAAGGCAACCTTAAAAGTATAGCAGTAATCTGTGTCACAGTTGCCCAGATGCCATGGAAACAGCTTTTAATTAGAGGAATTAAGTGAATGTGAGTCATCACCTATCCATTAGCTGGAAAACAGGGCAGCATACTTGTTTTCTTTTGTGTATTTTCAAAAAAACAAGCATTTATAAATATATCACTAAACTGAAAATAGAAAAAAACTTTAACAAAACCTCAAACTGTTGTATGTTTCTTGTGTAATTTACAAACATACTGTGATAGGCATATGTGCAGTGCAGTGCAGTGTCATCTCTTCCTAGATACACCAGTGCAGGGTTTACACAAATGCAAACTTTTATGCATGCTTATTTAAGGCTTACCTTTCAATGGTTATGCATTAAATCTAAATAAGTACTGCATTTTAACAATCATTTTGTTATTTTAGCAAAGTGCATTCAGAGGCTCTGCAAATAATCTAGTTTAAAGCAAGATTTCACACAGGTTCTGCTAATCTCTATACTGTATGTTGAGGGGAGCATTGTCTACAAAATGTAACAATATTGCAGTTTATTGCATTTAATCTGAGTCCTTTTCCAATGCACCAGGTACTTATGAGAATATTGTTGCAGAAGGGTTAGGGTATCAGAGGGAGAATTGACAATAGTGGGTCTGTGCCTTGCAGTAGCTCTGTGTTGCACTGGATAGTGTATTGGACTTCTAGTAAATGGTAAAATGCATTAAAAGTTTGTGATTTTAAGTTCATAGGTTCATAGGTGAGTACTAGGCTAATGGCCCTGGAGCCAACACAAGCCTAGCCCAAGAATATTTTCAGTTGTCCTGTTGCCGGACGTGAGTTCCTTGTGACCCTATCGACCAAGGCTGTTGAAGTGATCCCGGGGTGAATTTCATGTTACCCAGCCACTCGTCAAATTTTTCTTGAAGAGGGCTAGTGAAGTGCTTTGCTTAACATGAATGGAGAGTTTTCTCACAGATAGGACCCAAGAAGTCAGGATTGGTGAGACCACCTCCACCAAGAGACTGGTTACCAGAGGATTACCCCAGGGCTCTGCACTGGGCCTGCTCCTGTTTATCATCTTCATCTTGAAAGTCAAGGCTAATGTCAAATGCCTCTGGATTACCAAGTTCGCAGATAACTGTAAAACAGGAGCTCTTATAGGTCCCCCTCCATAACACCAACATCCTGCAAAAGGATCTAATACAAACAAATGATTGGTGAAAAAGTCATGGATTAAAACTCAATGCAAAGAAATGATTCACAGTGACCTTTGGGAAAGTGTCCACTTTAGCTAACTAATTCATTGTTAAAATACCCATAAGAACTGACCTGATAGTTAAGGATTTGAGAACATATGTAAACAGTTATCTGACATTCAACCAACATGTAGCCAAGATAGTAAGGAAATCATTCTTTGTCACCCAACTCATAAACAAGGGTATGGCATCCAGGTCCAAGGAAGTAATAGCACCACTCTACTCAGCCCTTATCAGACCCATCCTTGAGCAGAATGCCCCCTTTGGCATGTACCTAACCAGGCACTTGCAACAGTTGGAGCACCCTCAACTGTTCCTCACCAGGAAAATCCAGGGTATGTATACCCTGGACTACACAGATGCCTGAAGTTCCTATTTCTGTACCAAGTCTCCTACAAGTTACTGTGAGGTGATCTATGACTAGAAAATAATATGTCCTTGGATCCAGCTGTGATGGATCTCTTGCACTTATGCAAGATATAGAACAACAGAAACACTAGATCCAAGGACCTGAACTTTGTGACATAAACAGAACCTGCTGGAGGGATCAATGTGTGTCTCAAAGGATCCCTGTGCTATAGAATAAGCTCCCCACCTATATGATGCAGGGTTCATCCCTGACCCTGTTCAAAAGAAACCTTGATCATTTGATGGGAAATCACAAATTCAGTCCAAGCCTGGCCACCGTGTCTCTGATGGACAGAGGTCGATAGTAAGTAAATTAATCCCCAACTAACATACCCCCATAACCCTTGCCTATCTCTTTACTAACATACCCTACCATATAGGTGTCCAAGGACCTCTGGGACAAAACAGAGTTGGGTTGCATGGCTAGGCTTGCAAAGACCTTGGTGGTCATTAGCCTACTATGCACCTACTGACCTGTAATAACTACCACTTTACAGTTGTCTGCAAATTTATTTGGCCAGAGGTCTTGGTTTTCGGTCTGGAGATCTGAAAGTAATTGCCAAACAGAAGAGGTCGCAACACTAATTTCTGGGGAACACCACCGGTCACTTCCATACTGTCTGATGAGGTACCCACTACTTGCATGGTATGAACCCTGTCCTTTAGTCAGTTTGTTATGGATGTTACCATATAGAGATCTGCTTGAAAGCATATCATTTGTTTAACAGATAAACATGGGGTATGACATTAAATCACTTGTCTAGGTCAAGACATACCATGTGAGCAGCATGACCTGTCTACAGCCTGTGAGACCCTCTCACAGATGTTAACCCAATTCATTCAGCAATATCTATCCTTGACAAAACCAAACTGCTGTGGAAGATGTCTAACGAGATTTGTGATATCCTAGTTAATCAGGTCAGTTATGATGTGTCTTGTGCATGGTCAGATGAGACTCAATAGGCTGATGGAGCTTTAATTCATGGAGTCAGTGGTAGGGTCACCTTGTGGAGTGGAATTGTCACTGCAGTGTCCCAAGCTTCAGGGACAAAACTTCTAGCTAAACTTGAGTTAAACACTCTGAGAAGTGTGTCTGTCAAGGTGTGCCTAGTACTGTTTATTATTAAACAACCAGTAAATCATCAGGCCGCATGGGTGGAGAGTGGTTATATGAAGTGACATGCATGCTGAGTGCAGACATTTCTCTTGGGGTTCTATAGCCCAAGGCATTCACATCCCTATGGTGCACCACTATCTCACAGTCGTATTTGTCAGGGCATAGGGTGTTTAGAGCCATGGACATCTCAGAGATCCTGGCACCTGAAAGACAACTGACCATCACCATGTCTTTGTCCAGCCTAGTGAGCAGAGAATCACTGTGCTTCACTATAGAGGCATCAATCACTAAAGCGTTTGTCTTAGTACAGCGGTTCGGTGCGGTACATTCGAAGTGATTTGACTCTTGCCTACTCCTTGCTAAAGGTGTGTCAGAAGGGGAGGAGGCATTGGACTACTCTGAGACTTGGTCTTCCTGGAACTACAAGGCTTTGGTAAGGATTTTTTGCAGCTTCAGTATAAGATATTTAAATGTGACTTGGTTTAGATTGTGGTAGGTGTGGGCTGCTCCAAGTCTAGCATTTAAATTATTATATACGTACACCTGTTACAGACAAACTTTTTTTCTGTTAGCATTATCTGTGAGTATAAGACAGTTACTACACTGCCTGAGAATACCTAGTGTTAAGAAGCTGGCAAGAGAAGGGAACAAACAGGCAGACCTTCCATTTTTTACAGTGATTTGAAGAATTATGTGGAATAAACTCTATGTGGCTGTGTAAACTGGTTTATGGAATAATTTCATTAGAAATACACAGAATAAACTATATGTGATTATATGAGGTGTTTTATAGAAGAATTTAGTTAGAAATACACAGGCACTAATTTTAGTGTCTGCTTGAACCAGACACCTTTGGGAACACTGATTAAACTTGGATAGACTTGTAAGGGCCCTGGGGCCATTAGCCTAGTAACCTCCTATGATCCTATGACCCTATATGTGACTATATGAGCTGGTTTATGGAAGGATGTTACTAAGTGGATTTTCTTATTTAGGGATTCTCTGACTAACACAGAACAACTTTATGTACAGCTAGTGGGATAATTTAAGGAGGAGCTGGGAAACACACAGGGAGTCTTAAAGTGAGATTGTTTCATTTGCCAGAAGGCTTTTCAGTTGGTTTAGTCACTTTTCTTTAAGACTATACATTTGGCATGTTTGCTTAGCACTTGCTTCAGTTCTACAGAGCTCAAATGAATGGTGTCGTCACCTGTGTTCTGTGTTTGGCTTCCATCTGGTGCCATCCAGGTTAAGATGCTTCCTAAATGGGTTCAAACACCTAGCCAGCATGACATTTCCTGTGGTATATTTGGTTGGGGACACATGGCTGAAATGACATTCATCTGCAGAGAAATATGGCTGTTGTGAATTCCCTGTGGGCAAACAGAAGAATGCAGTGCCATGCCCACATCTTCAATAACCAAATGCACAGGGGGAAATAATGTCCATGGCCCACAAGGCAACATGAGACAGCAGGCAGTATGGCAGGCGTCAACAGCAGGCTGGTTGCTGGGCATGTCAGTGGCACTAAAAATGCAGTGCACAATTGGCAGCACCTCTATACGAGGTACGTATGAACCACAACCCCTTTCATAGTGTCTAGGGAACATTACTTAAAACACATACTGGAGCATAAATGTGACTACAGTATCCTGCAGGATTTCCTCCATGCTGTAGCACACTTCTACATGTTGTAGTTACATAAGTATGTACTGTACACTGAGCACAACACTCATTAGTTCTTCTGCCCCCATGCACTTGGTTATTAAAGCTGTGGGCAAGGCAGTGTGTTCTCTTTGCCCACAGGGAATTCACAAAAAGCCATATTTTTCTGCAACTAAATGTCCCTTCAGCCATGTGTCCCCAACCAAATGTATCACATGGAAATGCCTCACTGCCCAGGTGCCTGAACCCTTCCTAAACAGTCTGAAACATGACCTGTCTAAACCACTGGAATCAGTGTATAACTTTAGTCTCCAGACAGGCTTTGTGCCATGTGAATGGAGAACTGCCTTGGTCATACCGATGCACAAAGGTGGGCCATCAATGGATTCTGGGAACTACAGACCCATAAGTCTGACTAGTTTTATATGCAGAGTCATGGAAAAAATTACCATGGAAATGATTAATAAGGGCATAGAAAATGTTCACACACACTGGATCCAGCTCAGTTTGGTTTCATCAATGCAAATCATTTCTCCTCAACATGCTGGACTTCTTTGGGAAAGTCATTAAGGTAGTGGATGAGAACAAAATGGTGCATACTGCCTTCCTTGACCTGGCTAAGGCATTTGATACAATACCCTACATGGGCATTATAAACAAACTCACAACTATAGGCAAAACCACCATGTTATGTGCTGGATAGGCATCTTGCTTCAGACAGAACCCAGGAAGTTAGGACAGGGGACACCACCTCCACAAAAAAGACTAGTCACTAGCAGAGTCCCTCAGGGTTCTGTACTGGGTCTGCTTCTTTTTAGAATCTTGAAAATAAAAAGCCAATGTCCAGGGTCTCTGGTTAACCAAGTGCACAGATGATTGCAAGCTAGGAGCAGTCATAGAATCCCCTCAGGGCACTAACATCCTACAGGAAGGACTAAAACAGACAAATGTTCAGTGCCAAAGCCAAAGCTTAAAACTCAGTCCCAAGAAATGCATAAGAGTACCCTTTGGGAAGTCAGTCACCGTAGTAAATTACCTCATTGATAACACGTTCCTAAGAGTAGAACCAGTAGTCAGGGATTTGAGTACATATGTAGACAGTGACCTGGCTTTCAATCAATATGTGTCTAAGGTAGTAAGGAAACCATTCACTGATGCTCAACTTATAAGGAAGGGTATGGCATTCAGGTCCAAGGAAGTAATAGTACCTCTCTGCTCAGCCCTTGTTAGACGCATACTTGAGTACAATGTCTCCTTTGGCAAGTAACTAGCCAGGTACTTACAACATTTGGAATGCCTTCAAAGGTTCCTTACCAGGGGCTCATGCCATATAAATTTGTATAGGAAGCCAAGATAGACTGTATCAGTCAGTAGATAGAAAGCACTGTGGCTTATTGCAAGTCGTAAACCCACCAGGTCACAGGGTACTACTCACCTTTACACACCTCCTTCTCATACAACGACTACCACATCCTGTACTGATTATCACAGGATTATATTTTTGAATGTTATACATGTTGTATTGATTGCAGTGTGGACTTCAGAAAAAATTTCCAAAAAGGCTTGGAAGACTCTGGATGTCTCATTCTTACTAGTCCCTTCCTAAGACATGTGGCCTTTTATAACCACATAAGCCATTGTATGTGGCCTTATACCACATAAACCACTGACACTCTGATTCCATGCAGTATGATGCAGCACTGTGTCATGTAATAACAAAATACCACATAAGAGTAATACTCGCCTGCTTCTACCGTCCCTTTTGTTGATTTCCAGCAGAGTGTGCTATTATCAGATCATTGCCCAGGGCTGTCAGTCGATAACTGTTAAAACTGTCCTATGGCGATGACAGAATATAATAATATTTGTGATGATCTAGATGACAGCAGCTCTGTGCAGGAATGTGATGGTGTTGCCAGTCGGCCCAGTAAATTCTTGCATTTGCCAGCCTTGCTGTAATGCACATCCATGTTTTCACATGTGCATGGCACTCTGAGAATACTATTGCATACAACAGTCATTATAGCATCCCATTTCCCCTCCCTAATCAATAGCAGTAACTGGTTATTTCTGAAAAGGCAATAAATTCCTCTTTTTAAAGGATCTGGAGACCAGTAGGATTTGTAATTTATTTACTATTGTACTTCTTTTCTGAATACTAGCTGTGGTCGGATGATTATCTCATCATTGCAAGGAGTTTCTGTGAAACACAGTATAAGGAAACTCCAAGGCAGTATTTAAAAATTAAACTTTTAAGAGTGTAACAGCTCCCATTTCTGATTTACATTTAGAAGTAACACGTATGCTCCTTTGACATAATTATCATTTATGTAGAGATATTTTAGTCTGTGTGCTAGAATAAGGAATTGTAGTGTGGCTTGAAGGTTTGTTCATAGATTCATAGGGTCACAGAATGTTACTAGGCTAATGGCCCTAGAGGCCTTAGAAGCCTAGCCATGTTCAACCCTTGTCATACTTCTCAAACTTTTAGGGCAAGAAATCTGGACAAAACCATAAATAAAAGTGGGACAAAGGGCCCAAAAATAGGGAAAATGTTTAAATACGGATCTTACAAACTTAGAAAGTCGATAGAATAACAGGTTTTACATTAGCATGAATTTTCTGAAGGGTATGAAGTTTGAAACTGAAATGCCTGTTGTGATTTTTTTTAACTTCAGTCTTTAATGATTTGCATTCGATAGAAAACCACAATTTAATGAAAATTGGGACAAAAATATGAGGTAAAAATCTGGACATTCTGCAAAAATCTGTACAGTTAAGAGGTATGACTTGTTCCTTTAAAGGTCTAGAGATATGGTCTATGTTATCAGCACTGACTTTCCCTATCCAAGAGGGACACACGTGAAACCCCTGAGGTGAATTTGCAGTTTCCCATCCAATCATCCAAGTTACGGTTAAAAAGGGTTAATGAGGGGCTCTGTTTAACCTGCATTGGAAGTTTATTCCAGAGGAGAGGCAACCTCTGGGAGACATATCTGTCTCTCCAGCAAGTCTTGTTGATGTCACATGCTAGGTTAAGGTCCCAGTGAATCTTGTACCATTTGACTTATGAATGTGCATGTACATTAAGGCAGGATCAGAGGTTGCTCTATATACAAGGCATAGGTCACCTCTGAGTAGTCTATACGATACAGAGTATAGTGACAGTGATTTTAGTCTGTCCATGTAAGACATGTTGAAGACCCTGAATTTTCTTTGTGAGGAACCTTTGAGGTCTCTCCGGTTGTTGCAGGTGCCTGTTTAGGTACATACCAAAGGCAGCATTGTACTGTATTACCGGCTTGATGAGGGAAGAGTACAGGGGGATTATAACCTCTTTTGTTCTGGAAGCTATACGCTTACTTATGAGGTGAGCAACATAGAAGGCCTTATTTGCGACCATGGAGACATGGTGATGAAAAGTAAGGTTGCTGTCAACCTGTGTTCCCAAATCTCTCACTACTGATTTAGAGCTTAGGGTGTTGTTATCAATATGGTAATCTACAGGGACATCATCTTTGCCAAAGGGGCTGATAATGCATTTTTTCTGCATTGCGTTTAAGATCATGAGTTTGGCACCAATCATTGGTTTGCATAAGTCCTTCTTGTAGAACATTGGCATAATTTGGGGATTCAATGACTGCTCCCAGTTTGCAGTCATCAGCAAACTTTGTCAGCCACAGAAGTTTTGTTTTTGTCTGCACTTCTGAGAAGTATATTTTAGACAATAGGGGCCCCAGCACTGATCCCTGTGGAAAACCACTGGTAACAGATCTGCTGGTGGAGGTAGAGTCCCATAGTTTGACTGTATGTGTTCAGTTGGTAAACCAGTTTTCAACCCACCTGACAGTATATGGGCTGACCCCCCAGCTGGGTGAGTTTTACAATGATGCCTGAGTCAGAGGTTCTGTCAAAGGCCTTGGCCAAATATAGGTAGGCTGTATGCACAGATTTGCCTTTGTCCAGGTTTTGGTGATAGTCTCAAATAAGTTGATCAGGCTCAACAGGCAGGATCTCCCTTTAACAAAACCAAACTGGGTCGGATCAAGTGTTTGAAGATCTCCTATATCCTTGTTGATAAGGTCCATGATGATTATCTCTATGGCCTTGCAGATGAGGCTGGTTAGGCTAATGAGTCTATAGTTCCCAGGGTCAGTAGATGCACTCTGTTGTCCAATGGGATGACAGTAGGTGTTTTCCATTCAGCAGGGACAAAACCAGTGCTTA
>NW_025053994.1:0-9493 GCF_019279795.1 Protopterus annectens
GACAGCAACCCACTGAGTATGGAAAAAGTAATCAGAGACCTAGGGACCCAAGTTGACAGCAACCTCTCATTTGACACCCACGTTGCCAAAGTGGTTAGAAAAACATTCTACCTTGCACCTCATCATGAAGGGATTCACATCCAGATCCAAGGATGTCATTGTACCCCTATACTCCTCCCTCATCAGACCCATGATTGAGTACAATGCCCCATTTGGTATGTACCTCACCCGGCATTTGCAACAGCTGGAGAGACCACAAAGTACCTCACCAAGAGGACCAAGGGTCTCCAACATATGTCTTATTCTGCCAGACTAAAGAAACTTCAGCTCTATTCAGTAGCATACCGCCTGCTCAGAGGTGATCTCTGCCTGACGTACAAGGCCATGTCAAATCAGGATCTGATGGACATGCTCCACCTCAAAAAATCCAAATCCATCAGGACCACGAGCTAAAGACTTAAACCTCGGCACAAGTATGAATAGGACATGCTGGAGGATAGATTCATAGCAGAGGCTTCCCATGCTTTGGAACAGGATCCCAGTTCATTGCAGAGCCCCTCACTGACTCTCTTCAAGAGAAATCTTGATGAGTGGATGGGAGATCGTATGTTTACCCCAGGGGTCACATCTGTGTCACTGCTAGACAGGGGCACAGTAAACTAATTCTATTACATAAGGGGACCTTCATTGTGTCACTACTAGACAGAGGCACATTATTCTAAATTTATTCTGTACATTTTTGTACCATTTCATGGGGTGGCAAAAGCCACATCACTATGGCTAGGCTTACAAATGCCCCAGGGCAGATAGCCTAGTACTAAACTATGAAACTATGAAACTATGAAACTATAAATTAATTAAAGGATTACTGCACAGGTTATGGACCACACATGATAGATTGGCGTTCTGTCTAGTTTACGGGTAAAGCCTGCAAAGATGACTGCAAGTCTCCAACAAATGTAATGAGCTTCTGAAAATACTGTAATCCTGTCCTTTTTTACAAATACAGTCATATGAATTTCAATACCCAAGGCTTACATGTTATCTAGTTATGTAAATATTCTCTGCATGGCAACAGCAAAAAGGCTTTCAATGTTGGTAATTCTTTAACAGTATGCTTATTAAAGCTTACTTGCATCTTACAATCTCCAACAAGCTTACCTGATGGTCATTAAAGCATTGCTACTTAAAGAACAGAGCAACAGGGCACTGCGACAGCATGCATTTTCTGAATAATAAGAAGCATAAATCAAAAGTATAAAAATATGACAGAAAACCAGAACATTCTACAAAATCAAGGACAGATGAAAAGCCACTGTTGTACTTCTGTCTACCTTGAAAGGGGGAATACTCTGCACAATTACACTGCATAACTGCTCCTTGCCTTGCTTGGACACATCCAGAGTCACTACATGGGAGAGTGAGGTTCAACAAATATGTAACAATTTGATATGTCTCTAGCTGAAGGTGATGGCTCTGACACTCATACCTCTCAACCTCAGAGCAAAAAATCTGGACAAAGCCATACATAGAAGTGGGACAAAGGCCCAAAAATAAGGACACTTTTTAAATATTGCTCTTATAAACTTAGAAAGATAATACAATAGTAAGTAGTAGGTCTTGCATTAGTATGAATTTTTTGAAGGGTATGAAATATGAAACTCAAATGTCTGCCATTATTTTCTAACTTCAATCTTTAATGAATTGCCAGTAATTTTCCAGAAAACCACAATTTTATGAAAATCAGACCAAAAATGTGATGCAAAAATATAAAATTGCTACACAATACAGCTGGGAACCTGTCAAAGAAGGGACACCTTTTTAATATTAGTACTGTTAACTTGAGCAGTTGACAAAATAAGAGAATCTACACGCATTTCTGAAATAAAAGTAATCTATAACTCTGATCATTACAGTTATTTATAATTGTAAACCCTCCACGTTTTCTTCCAAAATTGCCATTTTGCAGAGGGATTATTAGGGGGAGAGCAACATTTTGAGCCAGAAGTGGGGACAGTCAAGATGTTTGAATATTCCTAATTCTATAAAGCGATTTATTTGCATGTACCTCTCAACCTCTTAATGCAGGAAATCTGGACAAGGCCAAATATACTGGGGAACATACAAACAGTACTAAAAATATTTACTGATACTAGTGGATTGTGGAAGCTGGAGTAGACTTTTATGATGAAAATGTTCTGAATTGGGCAGTTTTGTCATTATCTGTGCATGCATTTTGTTTCATTGTTTACTGGAAAAATTTTCAAAACAATAAATTTAAAATAGTTATGTGCAGAAGTTACCTAGGCAGTCCATGGAACAACAATGTCAGGTAAAGTAAGTCCAAACTCAAAATAACACCAAACTCTTTGTTTCTTCAGACAAATTCAGCTCCAAATCAGCTCCAAATAAATCCAAGATTCCAAAAAAAGACTCTTCAGTCAAAACTCTAGATAAAAGTTATTAGCTGCAGTTTATTGTAGAAACAGGTGGCTTTGGCTATTCAGCTTTTTCAAACCATAATACACCATTGAAACTGTGACCATATATATACTAACTTCAAACTAATTAATTTCAAACTGATTACATAATTAGTTTCAATTAATTTAAATAATTACAATGGTTAACTATTTAAAGTTAAAAACTCGTAAAACTGCAAAATTTAATAGTGTGTAGCATATAAAACAATACCTAACTCGTCTGTTAAAAATGTATCACATAAACTATCTAAATGTGAAGAACATTTAAAAAACATTTATAAATATATCTAGTTAAACTACAGACTTTTAAAAAATATATAAGGCATATATATACATTCTAGACACAGTGAACAAAGAACCTTTCCAAAGCTAAAAAGGGGCTTATAAGTGATAGTCTCTAAGGTGTTATGATATACATCAGTCTCAGTAGTCCTAATATATAATATATGCATTCTATGTAGGTAAGACAGATAGAATGTTTAAAAATAGGATACGAGAGCATATCTACCAGATAAAAATTGGATCTAGTGTCAATGCCCTGTCCAAGCATGTTATGGAAACAGATTCTACTCATGAATTTAGATTCTTAATTATATCCATTAATAAACCTACATTAAGAGCAGGAGATATCAGAAGTAGGACTGAGGAAATAGAGGCAGATTGGATTATACGTCTACAAGCACATTTTCCCCCTGGACTGAATGATAATATTCCTATTAAACCAAAATTGAAAAAAAGAAGGTTTAAATATTAATCAAGGTTGGGATATTAGGACTACTGAGACTGATGTATATCATAACACCTTAGAGACTATCACTTATAAGCCCCTTTTTAGCTTTGGAAAGGTTCTTTGTTCACTGTGTCTAGAATGTATATATATGCCTTATATATTTTTAAAAGTCTGTGGTTTAACTAGATATATTTATAAATGTTTTTAAATGTTCTTCACATTTAGATAGTTTATGTGATACATTTTAACAGGCGAGTTAGGTATTGTTTATATACTACACACTATTAAATTTTGCAGTTTTACGTTTTAACTTTAAATAGTTAACCATTGTAATTATTTAAATTAGTGAAACTAATTATGTAATCAGTTTGAAATTAATTAGTTTGAAGTTAGTATATATGGTCACAGTTTTCAATTGTGTATTATGGTTTGAAAAGCTGAATAGAAAGCTCACCTGTTTCTACAATAAACTGCAGCTAATAACTTTTATCTAGAGTTTTGACTGAAGAGTCTTTTTGGAATCTTGAATTTATTTGGAGCTGATTTGGAGCTGAAGTCTGAAGAAACAAAGAGTTTGGTGTTATTTTGAGTTTTGGACTTCATTTACCTGACATTGTTGTTCCATGGACTGCCTAGGTAACTTCTGCACATAACTACTTTATTTCTCATACGTTTATGGACTTGTTATTCTTGTGCAGAGGTTTTTATTTCATCGTGGTGTTCAGTATTATTTTTATTTTCCATAATAAATTTAAAATCCCCTCTAAAACTGTACTTTATTGTACAAGGAATGTACATACTGCTTTACTTCTGCGATGATTTGGATTTCATTTGAAAGTTTTATTTTGCATTTTACAGCACAACATGTCTTACTTTAGCATGCATTTTTCTGAAGAGTATGAAGTCTGAAATTCAATGTCTGTCATTATTTAGTGACTTCATTCCTAAATGATTTGCCAGAAAACCACACATTTTATGAGGAACAAACCAAAAATAAGAAGCAAAAATCTATTCATTCTGCAAAAATCTGGACAGTTGAGAGGTATAGTTCAGCCAGGGCTGTCTTCGACTTTGCTGCCCTTCCCCCCTCACAAAATTATGGTCGAATGTAGCCTCCCCCTGCAGCCATTCCAATGTCCCATTCCTTGGTTATTTCGCCCAATTTACCATAAAAACTGTAATGTGCATACCGCTTTACTTCTGCGATGATTTGGATTTCATTTGAAAGTTTTATTTTGCATTTTACAGCACAAACACTAACAGATAGCTGCTAAACAAAGCAATGCAGTCTCACAATGAAAATAGACAGCATTAAAACCTCTCTGGCCTTGAACTCACATTCATTGAAACAGCATTGAAACCCACATTCAAAGAAAATACATTTTGCCAGTGGCAGATAAAGATTAACTTTGGACTGTTTTCAAATCACAGGCCCCTTGCACACAAAACATACACATGCTCTTTGATACACCTTCCTGATTGTGTTAAATTATATTCCTTGTACAATAAAGTACAGTTTTAGAGGGCATTTTAAATTTATTGTTTTGAAATTTTTTCCAGTAAACAATGAAACAAAATGCATGCATGGATAATGACAAAACTGCCCAATTCAGAACATTTCCATCATAAAATTCTACTCCAGCTTCCACAGTCCACTAGTATCAGTAAGTATGCACAATCTCTCTAAAGAAGTAAAAGTAATCTAAATAATTCCACATTAAAGAGATCTGTAACTAATGAAGAGGTTGCTGCTAGCAAACAACTTTATATTTCATTATTTCACATATAAAAAAGCCAGCACAGATTTAAGTCAGCAGTCCATCAAAAGGCACTGGCACAAATGACATATAGTGTTTACACTGAGGAGAAAATAGGAACAGTTGCCACGCAATATTTGTATATTACATCAGTGTGATGGTAGGCCAGGGTGACACACACATTGTGATAATAATCCCTAAGGTAATTTGGAAAATACATTTACATTGGTTAGGAAACAGATAAAATGTGATTTAGAAAACTGCAACTTAAACTGGTTAAACAAAACTGAAAGAATACAACAATACAGCAATAAATTCAGATGACGATACTCTCATAGCAGCAACTACGTGCTGTATGCATCTGCCTAGTGCCTACCTCAGTCAGTTTAATTCGGTCTCTTTCATGAAGAAGGTTAAGTCTCTCTCTCTCTCTCTCTCTCTCTCTCTATCTCTCTGTGTCACTCAGTGACTGCTGCTAACTTGCTAAGCAAACCACTAGCAAGGCAAGGCAGCACCAACACTGCAGGCAAGCTGAAAAAAACAAAGTTGTTTTTTTTTTTTTTTTAATTAGTTTTACTAACTGGTCCGAGCTCAGTAACACAGTTAATCAAAAAACTGTGCTACAGCTTACAGGCTATTAATACTGATCTGATTGTTTCTCGCTCTCTTTTTTGAGAAGAGAGGGAGAACCAATCAGTAGCCATCAAGCCGTCCGCATCACGTACATGACTGCAGATGTGGCAGTCCAACCCCCACTTCTAATTTTTTGTGCTGTTAAACTGCCTAGACTTCTGGGAATCACACTGATGCCTTCTCGTTAATCTAGACTGCTTTGTCCATAGTCTGGCACATTTAAATAAAAAAGTAAACACTAAATTAAAAAAAAATGGAATTCGACGAGCATGCGCAGTTCGAGTTCCAGGACTTTGCGAGTCGGTCGGACTCACAGTCGCTAGAGCCATGGAGCACAAATATAAATAAAATATTTAAACTCACTGTTTTAGTTAATATAAAATAAATGTTCAAACTTTTTTGCTGGGAGGGCTGCAGTCCTGCAGTCCAATGGCACGAGCCGCCATTGTCAGAAAATGTGATGAAATATGTATTTAGACAGCCCACTGTATAATTATGATTTAAGTAAATTTGAACCATGCATTAGATACCCTTTATTTCTAAGCTCATTGTACCTTGTGCCACAAAAGAAGTTACCTGTCATGGGCATTTTCTTCCCTGTGTTCTATCCAGAGTGCTGATGGCCATGAAATGCCGTCAGGCTGGTATGCATGCCTAAGGCAGACTAAAGTACATTTTTCCCTTAATCCTTCAGCCATGAAAGTGAATTTCATGCTGCCAAGTGGTGTACAAATGTATTCAAACAGCTTTTTTTGGGAATAACAACTTAAAGACACATAATATTAATCATACTGGTCTACTTTAGATCGCCGAAAACTTAAAACCTCGAGCGCTCACATGAGCGAAAATGCAGATATTCAATATTCATTTTTTTTATCACAGTACAGTGGAGATCGGGATATTTGCCCTTTCATCACTGTAGTGTGATCTCAGAGTTGGAATATATATTTAGCAGGGGGTGTGGGGGGCTGTAGTGATTTTTAATACCTGCATATTCGCTCATGTTAGCGCTCAAGATTTTAAGTTTTCGGCGATATAATATAGACCCAATCATACTATATATGTAGCTATCAACACAGCTTTTTCAGTGATACAGTCAGCCATCTCACATCATATTGCAAAATCAGTACTATCATGTATGTGATACAATATCAGGACTTTAGTTAATGCCATGAGAATGAAGAAGGGCACAGGGAGCAGCAGAAATGCTTTCATTGTTCACACAGCACACACAATTAATATTTATATAATTTTAAATGACTGATCTGTCTATCAGTTTTAGTCAATACTGATGTTATTTGAGTTTTCTACATCATCACATTCATATAACAAAAGGAGTGCCAAGATTTAGTTTGAACTTCTTTAGTAAAATGATCTAGGAATAGGCTTTGATGCCTTCATCACTTCTACTATTTCTCTAAGCTCAATACCTTTGCACATTAGGCCAGAGAGATAGGAGTGTGACAGTTTTAATTTCTTCACTCAGTACTGTTTAGACTGCTGAGGAAACTCCAGTGCCAGTCTTGTATGTGATATTGATGGCAGCCCAAATAAAATTTGTCAGTTTTCATTTTGGACAGTGAAATGCAGTTCAATGCCAGTCAGTGGTGCACAATGCCAAAATGGCATTCAAATAATACAAGGAATAAAACCTAAAAAAATAAAGATAGATCATATACTTTAACAGTACATGTTAATCAATGTTGTTATCATGTAACAAGGGCCTGTATGGATTTAAACCCTCAAACAAGGGTATTGAAAACAATCATTTAAAAGTATTTCCAAGTGTTGCCACAGATGAAGACATATATTAGCAAGGAGAAAAAGTGTTTAGATGTAATGATAATGTGGCAATGTATCAGGTCACACTGAAAGTGTAACAGAAACAAGTTTGAAAGTTGTCCTTTCTCATTTACAGTGAATGTCTGGAGGACTGGGATATTGCAAACAGTTAGGATACCCATGTACTCACACAATATTAAACAAAAAAATACAAACACTGCAGGTGTATCCCTTTCTTTCTGTATGGTGCCTCATTCCATTATATATGCTTTTAGAGCAGCAAGATGAGCTCTATTTTATTGTTATATGTTATCATTACCAAGAACCTAAAGTATTCCCTTGAATGTGAGCAACATTTCTTACTAAGGGGTAGTAACTATGATCATTAAACCTAGCCTTTGAATGTTAGGACTGTCAATCTCCTAAATCAGACAATGTACTTTCAGAGTTTTTGTTAAGTCTCTTCTCCCTGACATACCCTCAGTAGGTGTACATCAAAGAGGGGAGACTGTGAAAGCTGATTGTTCCTGCAGTCAGAGTAATCATAGTCACCTGCAAGTCATTAATAGGGAAATCTTATCAATGCTCATCATTGTATTGCTAGGGTGTTTGCACCACATTTACCTCCCTTACATTTAGTGAAGACTGTGGTATTGAGGAATGCTAATGATTTTGCACCTCATTTGCATACTCACAGTGCTCACAGGGCTGAAGAACTATATAAAGGTAATTGCCCTTGCATTGTACTGGGGGGACTGCTTTGAACCTAACAGTGTGATATTGCTAAAAAACAAACAAAAGTTTGGGATAATTCTCTATTTTCTACACTGCTGTATTGTCAAGGTGTGTTGCTATTTCTCACATAATACTTTGAGTTTAAAATTAAAATGTAAATTGCAGTGACCACTGAAAAGCATGTTTTTATCTTACAGTTTTTTCTTTTATCCCTTTTATTTGGCACAGCCCTAGCTACATCACTGCAAGTATGCTACTGAATGCTACATGACCAATTTTTTTAGGTTGTATTTCATTTGATGTTTGCACAGTTATTGCAGGTGATTGTATTCTAATCATGTAGGAAGGTCTGGCATTTTCCCATGTTAGCAGAAAAAGAAAAATGTGTTCTGTTTGCGGATTTCTACTTGACCAACCTCCACAGCAATGGAGTGTCTGGAGCATTTCTCCCCGGACCTCCACTGAAAATTGGCTTTGTTCCAAGTCAGACTTACTTTCCCAGTAAACAAATGTAAAATAAAATAAATAAAAATAAATATGGCAGTTATAATAGTTTTGTATACTGCTATTTTTTATGCTTTTGTATACTGCTAAATTTTTAATTGTTATTGGTAATGCTGTAATGTATTACACAGTTAAATCTGTGATATCTCCATTACAAAAGTGTTATAGACTGGTGTTAATATTTGATTTTGAAATATTTTTTTTTGGAAGGGTGTCCTATCTTGAGTGTTGTCAGAGGGAGCAATTAATATTTAAATTGTTTGTGTGCATGTTGTATGCATGCAGTCACACATGACTGAGCTGACAACCACCCGGTCTGTGTGTTATATATGTAATTATGTGTGTCTGTTTCCTGTTTCATCTCATACTATGATATGGCACTCAACTGCAAGTCACTGTATAATGATGCAGAAAATGAAGTCATTATCCAGGCCTTACGTTGCCATGGAGCTTTTCTGTTAGAGAGAGGTAGAGGTGACCGATCTGCCCGAAACAGCATATGGCAGCAGCTGGCCAATGACATTAATGCTTTTGGAGGGCATGGAAAAACCTACTCCCAGAAAAAACACTGGGCAAGTGACATAATAACCTCTGCCCACCATCGGGTCTTTGTAATTGCCTGGAAAGAGGTGGCTACGGGAGGAGGGTCTTGCTACCAAGCCACCACTAACTGAAACAGAAGAGATCTTTTCCACTGTTAGTGATCCAGATAGCTCAGCAGAGGTTTCCATTAGAATCCTTGATGTTAATGCAGATGTGGACAACAGACACAGAGTGTCACAAACAGACCTTTCAGGTATGCAAAATGCAAGTGTCATTGTTATATCTTTATATGCATACATCTAATATGTATCAGAGTATGCAAATGGAGT